>NW_027069490.1:0-87096 GCF_002906115.3 Quercus suber | reverse complement strand
TTTTTTTTTTTTTTTTTTTTTGTGGTGGATTTTGGTTGCCACAGTGGAGGTTGATGCTGGTAGTGCTGTGGCGGAGGTGGCTGTGATGGTTGCTATTGGATTTTTGGAAGTTGTTTTATATTATTTTAAAGTATTGTATATATTATTTTAAATGGTGGTAAAAAAAATAGAATTTTTGATGTATGGTGTATTGTAAAATGAAGTGTTAAAATCAAATTACACCCTTGAAGGGTAAATTACAAATTACACCCTTGAAGCCTTTTCCATTGGTGCTGTCGAGATGATTAGCTCGTGACTCGTGAGGTTTTAGTTTGTAGGAACTGAGTTTTTTGTAGTGTGAGATTTTGTTTTTAGATTTTAGGATTTCGGCTGAAACTGTGCCGTTTAGGGGGAGGTTTTTGTTTTAAGTTTAGCCTTGAAACAACGTAGTTTTGATGTATGCTAGCTCTTTGCTTGGTCATCACTAAAACAGCGTAGTTTTGAGGCTGATTTGTCAAAAATAAAACACATCAGCATGATGATGTGTCACTTAACAGCATAAATTAACCATGGGGAGTGAATTGCTAACGGAACCAAATTTCAGGGTGTAAAATCAAGTTTTCAAAACTTTAAAGTGTAAAATCTAGACAACTCTAAACTTTAGGGGTATAATTTGTAATTTACCAATTCTAAAATTACCATACATAACAAACATGATACGTGTAGTATATAAAAGGAAAAAAAAAATTAATTATTACAAAAACATAACCCCTTTAAAGATAAATTTTTTATTCAGGTATTATGTGAAAGAAGGGCATTGTACATTGAATACGATAAATAATTTCATCATATGAGCACAGGAGGGAAAATTTCTCTTTCCTAATCCAATTTTGTTTGACTTTAACATCTTCAATTTTGTCGTTTTTAATTTTTATACGTTGTTCCTATTGGTATGTGTGGATTAAAAGTGGGCCGTTTGGAAAAAAAAAAGTTAAAAAAATCTATTATATATATGAGACAAAATGTCCTGGTAACCAAAGTCTATATATATATATATATATATATAAAAGGGAGGGCCATTGAAAAAAAAAAGTTAACAAAATCAATCAACCTCCACTGTGGCAACCAAAATCCACCACAAAAAAAAAAAAAAAAAAAAGGCCCAGCCACTACCTTCCTCTTCCAAATCACAAAACAACCACCATCATAATCACAAAATCCAGATCGGCGAGAAGAAAGAAGACAATCACAAAAACCAGATCAGTGAGAAGAAAGAAGAAAAACAGAGAGGCAAACCCATCACACCGGCAAACAAAACACATACACACACAAACTCACCACGGCAAACCTCCACAAAAGCAAACCGTCATGCCAATCCACTGCACCATGACCCACTACGACCCAGACGCACAACCCACCATCCCGCTGCCACCAAATTCAACTCACACCCCTACCACTGTCACCACCATCCATGTCGATCACAATTCCAAATCACAAACCCATAACCCAGATCCACGCCAATCACAATCCGAAATCACAAACCCACAACCCAAAGACCTACGCCGATCACAATCCGAAATCACAAACCCACAACCAGGCTCATGCCAATCATAATTCTAAATCACAAATCCACAACCCACAAAATCAAATCACCCCACCATCAAGCTCTGCCTCCATATCGGCGACAACACTTCGAAGGCGTTTGGGCTTTGAAGTTCCTAACTGATGAACCTTGGAGGGGAAGAGCTCAAACCATGAACCCAAGAGAAACAGAAGCTACGGGTAAAAGAGAAGAGGAAAGTGAGAGAGGAGAGAGAAGAAAGAAGGGAAAAATAAAAAAGAAATATACGTAGTTACTGTAGGGAATAAAAAATTAATTTTTTTTTTTTTAAGATTTATGCTCTAGTGAGCTTGTTTTGATACAAGCTCACTGTAGCTGTGTCTCAAAATTTTTGAGATTTGAAATCTTTAATGGTACAAGCTCATTGTAGCTGTGTCTCAAAATTTTTGAGATTTGAAATCATTAATTTAGTGGGTTTTTTTTTTTTTTGTTTTTTTTTGTTTTGTATATTGTTGCTAAAATTTAGGATATACCACTTTTAGCATCCTTAATGGGAATGATCTAAATAGTTGGCCTAATAAATGCTTGTCTTGGGCTGAGCGTGTCACAATGATTAGGTTTGTTGCTCAGCCCATACCTTTATATATGATGTCATATTCAAATTTCAAAGTACCTTCCAAAATTTCGTGATGGGTCGAGCCTCATAGAAAGTTTTGATGTAGTTCAAAGGAAGGAAAGAGCAGATTTTTAGCTTTAAAAAATCAGTACTTACTTTGCCAACAAAGTTTTTGTCGACATTCTAAAAAAAAAAAAAAAAAAAGTTTTTGTCGAGGTTTGGGCTTTCGAAAATTTATAGACATAATAGTATAAAATTATAAATTATTGTGAAAGCTAGCGTGGTTGTTGTTTTCAGACCCCAAAAAATCTTAGGGGGCGTTTGGTCATACAGTTCAAGACATGTGTTAAATGCTTAAAACACAAAATAGTAGTGTCCAAAAACAGAAAAATGCGTTTGGTGGACTATCCCTGTTCAGCTGAAGTTTGAAAAACGTTGTTCAAAAACATGGGCTTTTGAAAACATACACCGGGCTGTTTTAAAACAATAAACAATATGTTCAATGGCACTTCGGTAATAAACTTGAAAACTATTATGGCCCACCTGATCAGCCGTTTTTCAATTGCTGTCTCCTCTCTTCCTCTCATCTCTCTTCACGCCAAATCAAGCACCTGGTACCAAAGATCTCCATCTCACCCACACACCAAATCAAGCCAGCAAATTCTCACCCACCTCCATAACTCCTCTCACCGACCCAGCTCCATTAAACCCATCTCCATTAATCCTCACCGACCCACCATATACGCGTCTTCTCTATACACCGTATCACCAACCATTTCAGTCAATCACATTAACCACTTGCTGAACTTGCAATAATTCCATGCCCAAATCCTAGGAAGAGATCCCACCCTCACCTACAAATCTTGGTTGCTAACCAAAAGCCAAATAGTGCGAAGGACTTCGGTGCTAACCAAGAGCCAAACTCACACAGTGCGAAGGGCTTGGTCAGGTAAATATTTGTATTTTTATTAATTAGTTGTTGCAGCTTTCTTTCACATCCCAATCTAACTCATATCAGTTCACATTAACCCAGTGTAGGCCTTATTTAGTCCTAAATCCTCATTCAGATGGAAGCCTTTTCCTCATCCTCCTCCTCTGTCGTGCTATACAGAGCATCCGATTCCTCCTTTGCTTCCTCCTCTGCTTCCTACAACAAATCTCACCCTATTCCCTTCCTGGTAGGTCTGCCTAAATGTGGTTTATTATCATTTCGTAGCTAGTGAATCATTTGGTTGCTTGTATTATTGTAATAATTTTGTACCTAGGTCATGCATGTTGTCTTCATTGGGCCGTTTATCAATTTTGTTGATTTTTATCAATTTGATTAAGCTTAACTTGAAATCTAACCATGTGATTAGATTAATTTTGATGTTATATTTAATACCATGAAAGTTCGTGTAATTTGATTGGTCATGGGAAAAAAAAAAACAGACTTGAGGGCGTTTGAGATATCACTGATTACATGAAATTACCCATGTTGCATTTTATTGTGAACAAAGTATGTAATTTTTTGTGGAACACGTGCTAAAATTTTAGTGTGATTTCCATAGAAAATTAGTACTAAATATATCATTTAAGTCTTTTTATTTAAGCATGCCATTAACATTTTTGCATCAAATTGATTAAAAAATTTAATTGATTTTCATAAAAATGTCTTATTTTTTTCTGAGTTCATTTACTTTATCATATTTGGTCCTTTTATTTTTATTATGTCATGCATGTGATTTATTTTAAAATCACATTAATTTCTTTTATTTAATGAGCATGTCAAGATTTATTGAATTTATTAATCCAATTCCTTAAGTGCACTGCACTTCAGGTTTCATTCCATTACATGGGTAATTTATGACTTTGATCTAAAATTATATGTTCTTCAAATGTGCAATTCTTGTTAATCCACTTTGTTAGCAACCTTGCAGCCACTTCAATTATTGGGTTCTGCTATCATATATGATCATTTATGGTCTTTGGCCTTGCTTATATTAAAATTCAAAAAATCTATCTTAAAATTTTCAAATTTAGACCTTAGTTTGAAGTTAATGCCTGCTGCTTGGTAGTTTTTAGTGAGTAGGTAAATGTTTGTTAATCAGTATCATACAATTTCAAATGACAAGTCTATGTAAGTATACCAAAATTTGTTTAGATGGATGAGAGAGCGGCTGATACCAAGGAGAGGAAGTTGTGGCCTACTGCAGTCGAGAGGCATTTCATTGAAGTATTGTTAGAAGATGACGCAAAAGGGAATATACCCCAAGGCTAGTTCAAGAGTGGAACTTGGACAGCTGTTACGAATGAGTTTAACAAACGCACGAATAGAGGTTTCAACAAGACACAACTTACACAAAAATATGAACGAATGAAAACCCAACACCGCACATTCTCCCAGCTCATCGCACGTACAGGAATGGGATGGGACCCCATTTCAAATACTGTGACGGCTAGTGAGGAAGCATGGGCTACTACATTTGCGGTAAGTCCTTTAACATATTCCAAACAAAATTTATTACAATTAGCTATATGCATGGTTTATGGTTGTAAATAAAATGTAGCTGAAATCTACCTTATGTTCATTATAGCATGACCCATCTTTTAAACACTGAATGTATTCACAACTAAAAAAGATAAGTACTTCAAAAACAAAGATATGAAACCAGCACTATGTTGTAAGTGTATAACTATTGTAGTTTTGTGAATTATTCTCAGTTGTATTGTGGTTAGTTGGATCTATTGGTGTTAATGTGAAATGGGCTTCGTTTATCCAGCTGCTTTTGTACTTGTCCTTTTTTTTTTTTTGGGCTATTACTCTGTGTGTGTTCTCATGGATCTATTGGTACTATTCATTGTTACAAACAAACATGTTTGTGTTTGTGTTTTGTTGTTCATAATGTTTGTCCCTTTGAGGTGGTGATGAAATTATGTTCAAGGGTTCAAGGTACTGTTATTGTTGGTTTGTGCTGCAAACTAGACTGGAACTGAATTAAGAATAAAACCTTTTACACTCTATTTTCAACTCATAATTTTAGATCAAAAACTAGATGTGTAATAACGTTTTTTGAAGCATCCAAAATTGTTGTCTCCATCATGAAAGTGATGAGCTAGGAAAGTGATGGGCTAGGAAAGTGATGGAGTGTGGTATGATTCAAAATTAAATGGAAAGTGAGTTGCTTAGAACATATTAATAAGTGATTAGGCACCTCACAAAGAACACAAATTGTTCAAATAAAGGCTCTTGTGTAAGAAATATTTTCAGTCATATATGTGACATTTTGGTATAAATTTTGATGACATACTCTTTCTGTTTTTGGTATATAAAGGTGGATGGTTATTATAGGGTTATTATAATTACCCATCTGATTTGTATTGGGTTTTATATGGATAAGTCATCTAACCCATTATATATGGTTGTTAATAGATCAATCATAAATTCCAGGAGTTCAAAAAAAAGGGGCTAAGACATTATGATCTGATGGGCCAGCTTTTCAATTCAAACACAGCCACGGGTTTCCTCCAAATGTCATCTACCCAACCAGCTCCCAACAGTGATGAAGAGAGAGAACTTGATGCAGCCTTCCTATCTGAGGGGGTACATGTCAATGTAAACACAGATGGTGTGGATGACATGGAGGAGCTGCCCACACTGAGTGAAGCCCAAAGCCGAAGGCAAGCTGAAAAGTGACCATCTGAACCATCTCATTCAAGCGAAAAACGGAGGAAAGGCCACTCCCTTGAGTCCATGACTGATGCAATATGGAGTTTTACTGAAATGAGGAACCGTCGGGGGAAAAAGTCCACCGACACTGGAGAGTCTGGTGTGGGGGCTAACTCTGAGTCAATTACACAAGTTGTAACTCTTCTCAACCAGCACACTGACGTGGATCATGTCACATATTGCAAGGTTGTGCAGGAGCTTCATAACCCCAAGAGTAGAGCCGCTTTTTTTGCAATGACGGTTGATAGAAGAAGGGCTTGGATTGAGTTTATTGGGGGTGGATTGCAGTGGTGGTGGTTGTAGTTGACAGCCTAGGAAGTTAATTGATGATATGCGCTATGTAGATAGCCTAGGAAGTTAATTAGTACTCTTAGTTTGCCTTAATGTGAATAGGCAAAGTCTGTATTATGTTAATATTTGGGACAATGTTTGCATGCTGCCTTCCTTTATTATGTTGAATGCTTTGGACATCTATGCTACTTATGTAAGAAATATGTTTTGTGGTTGTCAGTCTCTTCTATGAATTTCTTTGTTTGGTGACACACACACACACACACATATATATATATATATGTATGTATATATTAGAAAATCTAATGTTTTCTTTACGAAATTTCTGTGGTACACAAAGTAACATCTATATATATATATATATAGTGCTTCCAGCAATGGTTAGACTCACTTATATAGACTGACTTATATATGCAGAAATATATGAGTATTTTGGTTTTTTTTTTTTGTTTTGTTTGGGTCATTCATCATTGTCTATGTTTTTTTTTTTTTTATGGGAGTGGGAACTGGTGCTTGACTTCATTGGTGCATATATAATTTTTTTGGTTCTTCTGGGATTGGTTTGATGAATTCCAAATTTGAGACCATTTATAGGAACTTTATTGTTACTGTTTGTACTTATAACTTAACTGCATTAATGCATTCAATTTGGTGTTATATAAGGTGGAAAAGCTTATCCGAATCCTTATGTAATTATATTTCATTAGATATGGTGCATTCAATTAGGCATGTTATTCCTAATTTGTCGTTTTTTTAATTAATATTTCCAAAAAGTAAGCTGATGCACCATATTTTGCAAATTTATTTATGGTGTCACATATCTGCTTCATACATTGTCAACTATTCCAAGAAACCTTAATTTCATTGACCATACAAGTGACATTGGCTGGAAGGAGTATTTGGTTCATCCTTTCTCTGTTGTTACTTTTTTTAGTTTTGCTGGAATTAGTTTGAAAGCAGCACACAAATTGTCTGCAAAATTTGTATACAACTCTGCCTAAAAGGTGCAAATTCATTGAAATCCACAGGTATCAGAGAACCAAGCCTGTTATAATTGATCCAGGTCTATATAGCTTGCATAAATCAGACGTATTTTGGGCCTCAGAGCAAAGGAGTGTACCAAGAAATTATAGGTGAGGCTTTTTGTTTATTGCCTCTCATTAGCATTTAGAAGACTTTTTGGTACTTTTCTTTGGGTTAGGTGAAATTATGTTCGGATTTTTTTTGTTTTATTTTTATTTTTTATTTATGAGGTAGATTTAAAGTTTTGGTCTTGATTTTGAGAGTTTTGTTGCTTGAGACTGAGTTTAGGAGTTTTGTGAGAGATTGGAGGTTACGTTTTGATAAAGCCAGAGATATAGAAAATGACTTAGAACTTTAGCCTAAAAGCTCCGAACTAAAAATTTTGCTACTGCCAACAGTAGATTTCTCAATGTAAAATATTTTCTTTTAGAAAAGTTTGCAATGTAAACTGTTATTCTCAATGAGAAATAGCCATATTGTTTAGCATGCAATGGAAAACTCTTATTCTCAATATATTTGTGGAACTCTATACAACCATAGAAATAACAATTTCCATGAATTTACAAACAAAGAAACAACATGAGCATTATCAGAATCTACATTCTCCAATTTGATACCAAACCTGAACATTATCAAACCCATTTGGTGGGGTTTGCAAATCAATTTTGAGAAAAGGGTCTTGGAGGAATTTAGGTGGATCAACAATTAAAGGAGCAAGGCTTACAATCTATCTTCATGCCTCCACAACCACCCTCCCACCCCCTCTTTTTCCTGTGGTGGCACCTACCTACCTAATACTTTTATGCTTTTCACATGCTAGAATGTTAAGATAGAATTTCACAAGCGACTGAATAATTAGGACCATGGAAAGGAAAAAGGGGAATCCCATGACATTGATATCAATAAAAGCTAGTTTTGGCTTCAGTCTAAATGATGCTATGATAATGTATGAATCAAAATGCTTATCTGCATTTCAAGAGGTTTACTGACTTATATATGCAGAAATATATACTGACTTATATATGCATATAGCTTATATATATATATATATACTTACTTACTCAAAATTATAAATACTATTATGCAGAAATTCTTTGATACTCACGTATATATACATACAGCCATATATACTACTTTATATATATACTAACTTATATATATATATACATACAACAATATAGATATATATACATATAGCGATATATATATATATATATATATATGTGTGTGTGTGTGTGTGTGTGTGTGTGTGCTTCTTTATAGTGGCTGATGTGAACTTATTGGCTACCCACAGGTGTGATTCAGTTATGGCCGACACCGATTCAAATCGTGATTTAGGCATGGCTGAGTCCGATTCAGATGCGTATGATAGTGAGGTGGAGCTCGAGATTGCCACAACTTATGTTTAGCTGTTTATAAAGTACGTGCAAAAGTACTACATGAAGCGACCTATGTGCACTAGTATCTTGAGTGGGAGGTCATATGTGATTGAAGTACTAGAAGGAAATCCCCAAGTGTGTTACAACATATTCCGCATGGACAAGACCATTTTTAGGCACTTGTGTAATGAGTTGAAGCGGCTGCACCTATTAGAGGAGGACACTGGTATTGTTTCAGTTGAGGAGGCCGTTGCGACAGTGCTATTTATTGTTGAACACAATGCTGACTACCGGCTAACTGCCAACCGCTTCCAACATTCTCTCGAAACCATTCAAAGGCGGTTCCGGCGTGCCTTGCGTGCTATCCATGCTTTGGGATGTCTCATCATCCGGCCCGATGCTGATGCAACTGAGCTTCCCCATTCACTTCGAGGGAATGAGAAATATTATCCATGGTTTGAGGTATGCTTTGATTTTTCTTTTTTTAGTTCTTAGATAAATTATCATTTTGATTCATTAAAATGTGAAAGATCTGTAATAGAGAATAGAAAGAAAACAATATGAAGTATGAAAGAGTCTTGAAGTATTTATAGTTTTTATAATTTGAGGTTAATTGAAAAATATTAAATAAAGTATACAAGTTAACATATCAAAGTTGACCTAGAAAACCTTGAGTACAAAAACCATTGAAAAAATTCCAATGTCAAATGCAGAAAAAGGTCCAACCGTGACTGTTGGTTGCTATGAATTGTTCAGAATGTTCCAATATCTCTAGCTACGTACCTAGCTAGTTGGATAGAACTGTTCAGCCTATAATAATTGGATACATACATTTTTGTACCTTGCTACACTTCACTTTGGCTCCCTTCATATTGTTCACACTATATTGCACATAAGTTTAATTTATTAATTAGAGCTACCTATTTTTGTAACAGAAATGTGTGGGGGCTATCGATGGGACGCATATAAGTGCCTCTGCCCCATCCGGTAGGACCACCGTATTCATAGATAGACGGAGTGACATCACCCAAAACGTGATGTGTGCATGCAACTTCGACATGCGGTTTACGTATGTGCATTCTGGATGGGAAGGGAGTGCAAATGATTCACGAGTCATGCAAGATGCACTTGGACATGTCGAGTATGAGTTCCCTTGGCCGCCTAGAGGTAAAATATATATATATATATATATATTAGTACATTTGGTATTGGATTTCGTCTTTGGGATTGAGATTTGTTGGGTATTTTTGGTAAGCAATGTGGCCAAAAAGTTTAGTGGGTTTTAGCCACTTGTCATCCACTTTTATAATTTGAACCTATTTCAAATAATTCAGTTGGATTTGAAATGTGGATTACCAGAGATGGTTCCCTTATTTGAGCTGAATAATTAACATTGTCCTCAGATGCCATGATGTCACTCCCATGATTTTGATCAACCATTTCTATAGAAAGTAAATTAATTTGTTGCATCTGACTTGGCATTTCCAAAGTATTTGGTAGCATAGTACAGATGTGGAAAACCCATAAAAATGGGATTATAGAGCATTAGGATGAAATTCTTGTCTATGATAATTCTCAAAAACTAGATGTGAGACCTTGCTTGTTATGTGATTATCACTCTTATTGCAGGATCGTACTACCTCGTTGACTCGGGATATGCAATAGGCAGTGCATTCCTCCCTCCACACAATTCCATACACTACCATGCCCAAGAGTTTCGGGGTGTGAACCGACAGCCTACTACCCCACAAGAGTTGTTCAATTATAGGCATTCCTCATTGCGGATGGTGATTGAACGATGCTTTGGCGTGTTGAAGGCGAGGTTCCCGATCCTAACTGAAATGCACTCCTTCTCCATCTCTAGACAACGGTTGATTATGACCGTATGCTGTGCACTGCACAACTTTATTTGCATGTATAACCGGGCGGATGAAATGTTCCAAGTGTGGGAAGGATAATTTGTGCGTAACAGCAACGCAAACCCAGCAGGAGCTACACGCGTAGGCAGTGGGGGCAATGAAGAAGCTTTTAATTCTCGTGCACAACGAGCAATGTCGGAGTATCGTGATGCAATAACTGTTGCTATGTGGGCAGATTACATAGGCAACCGTGATTGAGCTTTTTGGGAATAGATTGTAAAAGTGGATAACATGGAACTTTAACTATTGTTGACATTGCTTCCTCTCATTTCCTTGCTTTTTAGTTCAGATTCTAAATAGAATTACGTATGTTTTTTGTTTGGTCTTTGAAACAGTTGTCATCACTGGGAACATTTTTCTCTTTGCTTTTGTAATTCCCTCATGTTTGATATGATGGTAAGCTAAATTATTGTGTTTGGTAGATTATGATGAGTGTTGGGATGAGTTCAGCTTTGAGAACACCATTTTCATTTTATAGTGTAGCAATTGCAAATGTGGACTGTTTTTTGGATTGAAATTGTTGGTAAAAGATAGCAATTGCAAATGTATTATTTTCCATGGAAAATGGTGTAGTGGCAGAGGAATGCTAGGCATGGAAGAGATCCATGTTATTCTTTTCCTCTTTAATTATAATAGCTGGCTCTTCCATGTTTTTTTTCTTTCACAAATGTACTGGAGCTTTTATGAGTTTCGAGAGCCCGAATGGAAGAACTTGTGCTCAAAATTATGGACATATATGAGTTCAATCTTGGACAAAACTGTTAGTATATATATTGAGCACACAAAGTTATTTTCAAGGAACATTAATCCTTTACATTATTTACACCAAATCAAGCATTCTCATTCTAAGTAAAAAAGTCAAGCATTATCAGTTACATATCCTAAAGCATCCTTGTAATTATTCCACAAACATGTTACCACGGTTGATACCATCTCTGTGAAGTTCTCCATAATCTCTGGAAAATCATTGAGCAAGCCTTCAGAAGAAGTCTCTATTTAGTCCACAAGAACTCCAATTGTTCTAGCCTGCCTTGGAGCGCTTCGCCGGGTACTTTGAACGCATGAATCAATACTATGAGAAGGTTGGTGATTGAAGTGAAGAACAATTTAGTTATTAAATTTGCTAAGGTGCTTATGGCCAAGAAATTGAATTTTAGAATGACAACCATCATTTGGTTTGAGAGGAAGAGAAGAAGAACACCAAGACTTGAGGAAGAAGGCTAATAACTCATAATAGTCATTGTGCAATCTGTTGTACTCAAAATTCTTCAAAGTGCAGTTCCGACAAAATCAGTGACTATGACTTCATTTATAGGTTTGCCCAATTTTGTGTCAAGTTGATAATTTTCTCGCCAAATAATGTAAGATGTACTATAGCCAAACTTTGGACAACATCAATTTCAAGGGAATATAAAAACATTTTCAACTTCAATAAATGTTAATGAAAATTGGAGCATTTATCTAATATTTGTACTGACTATTAATCCAATAAATTATCACTATATTTAAAGTACCATTAAGCCAATAACATACTATTGTAAGAGTCAAGAGTCAGCCCCATACATATACCTAGCACTAGCAAAATGGATGACTCAAGATTGTCAAAAAATAGTACAGCGCGCATCAAATTCAAGAGGAGTCAGTAGTACATAATAAGATAATATGGGTACACAGTAAGAATGAACACATCATCATAACAGTTTGGCTTACACCATTGTCATAGTTAGCAGTAGGCAAGCACAGTGCATAATAAACACCATCCAATGAACATAATCTTGACCATTTTTTTTGTCTGATCTAAGGGATGGACCTTGTCATGCATTACCCTTAATTCTTTGCGGAACACACACAACTCTTCTTGTAGTTGCTAGAATTCCTCCGCATATGGCAATGGCATCTTCATGGGAATACACCATTGAAAAAACCTACATGCGTCCTTTGGGCAACATTGAAAAATCCTATATCGGTTCTCATTTCGCTTATCCGAAATCCTCACACTTGCTCTCATGCCACAGAAACATTTGCAATTTCGGAACCGAAGGCCATCGTCAATATTGTCATGCATTGCGTTCGACATCTGCAAGAAGAAGCCAAAAACCTACTCAATTACACATTACAAAACGTAATCAACACTATTAAACAACGTAATCAACACTACAAAAGGACACACCATACATATCCGAAGATCACAATTTTCTATGTAGAACAATTGTGAAAAAGTGTGTAGGCACTAAACTTATTGGCTTAAGGGTGCTGGTGGACCAAAATTGTAAAGGAAAATTTTAACAAAGTCCCTACAGAAAGGGCTAAAACAAAACAGTGGCCGACCAGGTTAGCATCAAGACCAAAGAATTAGGCTACAAAGCCTCCTTAGAAAAAGGGATTGTTGGTCCAGGAGAGTGGCCAACCAAGTAAGTGGCTTAAGGGAACACATTATTGATTAAAGTTCCAAGAAAGAAGACTAATCAAACTTTAGTATGGATCCAGGCCAAGTCAGAGTAACATGAGCAAACTAGAGAATCAGCTAAGAACTCAACCAATTTATTTTAGGCATCAAAAAAGTAAAGTCCCTAGCATCAAACAATTTTGTACCTCCTAAACATAAGATTCCCTTTATTATACACACCTGACTCGGGAATGTGGGGGCAACTAAGAATTAAGATGGATATAATTACATTGGTCAACTTGCAATAATCCAATCAGCAATGAGCTAACCACACTCCATAAATTATGCTTCGATAGTTACAAGCCATTACTTGCCATCTACCATGACATCAAGAGTCAAGGAAATAGCTCTCCATAAATAACCAATTGAAATGTTCTTAAAAGGAGGCAATCGATAAACAAGGTATGCATAAGAAATCTCCTAAAAGAGTATTGTTCTAATACTTTGGCAAAGAGAAGCGATTATGGCAATGCAATTTCCTATAACTGTTTTCAAAATTTTGGTGCGAGATTAATACAAACTTTCAAAATTTTGAATTAGAAAACCATCGATCACAGAACCAGAACAGAGAAAACCAAAAATACTCCTAAACCTCACAAAACCTTTGTTTTGATCACTATAATTGAGGAATTGGTCTCAACAGCACCACATTATATCCATCATATCCAAATTAAATTCAACAAAATTCAGTCAAACCTGCCACAAATTCATCAAATTCACCAAGCTTAAATTCATGAATAATTAAACTAAACCCAATCAACTAAAACTAACAGTAAAAATGCAATAATGAAACTAATAATCAGCTACGGAGAATTTCATATTAGCTTAAAAATCACACTAAAAAGACCCTCAAATTTCAAACAGCAGCAAGCAACATTGGATTTTGGTAGCTGAGAAGCCCTAGGAAAAACCACAAGAAATTATTAATTTAGAGTTCAGAAGATTTGTTTGCCTTTTTTTTTTTTTTTTTTAGTTTAATCTTCCGACGCTTTCTCGGCAAATGATTCACAGAGTGTTAAGAAAAATGAAAAATCGAATGGGTTGTAAATCAAAAATTGTTTCAACAGCAAAGATTTTGAGAAAACCCTTCTAGATTTCGAGAATGTAGGGTGTGTATGTTTGGATTGTAAAGCAAATATTGTCTCAACAGCAAACAAAGAATAGAAAAAATGGGTTTTCTCGATTGGTGAGGAAAAAATAAAAAATAAAAAATACAAAATAAAAAGTGAGAAATTTGTGAGTGAAGAAGGAACTGAGTTGTTTACACAAAAAACCCATTGACAAGCAATGTGAAAGTGAGATTCAAACCTGGATCTTGGAGTTATGGGTCGGCGGCGACAAAAGCTCGATTGGTTGCTGGGTCTTGGAGTGCTGACAGTGGAGATGAGTTCCGAGGAACGTGAAGCCCAGCCGTGGATTTTCTGAGGCGTAGATGGAGACAAGGACTGCGTGGGTTTGGTTTTCTGCCCTCAGGGAAGAGAAGGGATAAAGAAGGAAAGACTCCAGCAACGGGAATAATGTTATTCTCTCTCCTGATTTAAAAATGGTTATTTCGTACTTTTGCTCAGCTTTTTTTACAAAATTAAACAGACATACCAAACACATTTTTATGTTTTTTGAACACTAAAACATATTGTTTAAACCATAATACCAAACACATTTTTTGTTTTATAAACACTAAAAACACGTTTTTTAACAACACTTTTTAAACAACAATTTTCACATCTTTTTAAACAACAAATTTTGAACTTTATAACCAAACGGGCCCTTAATCTTTGAGTGATTTGCATATTTATGTTTAAATTGAATACCACCTCTCCTTTTTATCTTATAATAGTTTATAATCTATTTTAATGTATTCTTTAATAAATATATTGTTAATAGTTTATATTCATTTTTTATGTATTCTTTTTTTAAATATATACTTATTTGATAAATAAGATAAAATTATAATATATGTTGTTCTTTCTATGATGATTGTTTTTTATTATTAGGCCAAGAACCCAATTAAATTTCGGTATAGATGGAGTTAGAGTTCCAAATCTTTTATTCAACAACAAGAACCTTACCAGTTGAGTTTTTTTTTTTTTTTTTGGAGAAACTACCAGTTGAGTTAATTAGAAATCAGAAATAAATAATTTATTAATATTTTTTATTATTTATTAATCGAACGTTGAACCAATGTCATAACAATTGAACCAACGAACCATCATACCATTCCCTTGACTGTCCATATATAAAAGTGCAAAATTGAAGGAAAGTATGGTTATTTGTTCAAAGTGTATGTGCTCCTCTAGAGAAGATAATCTTGAGTGATATTATTATTATTATTATTACATGAGAAGGAGAGATGATTTAAACTTAAATATTTTCATTAAAATTACTAAGAGGTGTCAATTGAGTTACATAACTTATAATACCTAGATTTTTTTTTTTCGAATTATAAGTAATTTATTAGTTGGGTTTTACTAACATATGCCCTTAGCGTATATGTTAATAAACCATTTTAGAAATTTTTTTATTAGAAATTGAAAAAATTGTCAATCTTTTTTATAACTTTTTCAATTCCTAATAAAAAATGTCTTAAAATGAATTGTTAATGTATATACTAAGTATATACGTTAACTGGACCTTTATTAATTAAGAAATGCTAACGAGTGCCCTTAGAGTACTCATTAATAATCTATTTAAAGAAAGTTTTTATGAAAAATGAAAAAAAAAATTAATATTTTGACAATTTTTTCTTTTTTCATAAAAGTGGTATCAAAAATTTTCTAAAATAAATTATTAAAGAGTGCTCTAAGAACACTCATTAACATGAACCTTATTAGTTATAATGGGAGAAAGGAAATTTTTACCAACAATTTTTTGTTTAATTCTATGTTGGGAGCTCTAATTGCATCGCAACAACATTCATAAATTCGGGTCAACTAGGACTGTCACTTGATTCGTGGAAAGAATTAAACACACACAATATCATGGCCGTGGGGCCTTAAAAACTCTGGTTGGCCCACTGCCTTTGTGGACTTGTTGGTCAATGCGTGTGCACTTCCACGTGCGAGTGCATGTCTAAAGGTGTGGGGACATGTTTGAACATTTGGACTATTTTGCCGAAAACATAGACTAAACCGACCATTATTCAAATACCCTACGTTTGAAAAATCACACTTGCAGTACCCAGTACGAGTATAATCTTTTTAAAAATCACATAGCTCCAACCTCCAATTTTGCTCATTGTTGGAACTTCAGGGTTTAAGTACTTTCTAACCTATATGAATTAGTGGGCCTCTTCTACGTTCCTCACTCTCTTGCATTCACTGATCCATCAGATCGTGCAGAGAAAATCACAACTGAGACACCGACCCCACCTAAAAGATTTGGGAATATCCAATTGCAGATTATGTTAAAAAGCAATGTCGTAATATTTTTCACATGGGTAAACTTTTGAAAAATAATTTAACTACGATTAAATTATACCAATTTTTACAATTATATGATATAGTTGTTTGTAAGTGGTTAAAAAAAAGAATAGTGAATTGGCGTAAAAGTGACAACAATAATCAAAATTTACAACAAAAATAGTTGTAAAAATGTATATAAAATTAGTTGAGGTCCTAAATAATTATAAACTTTTACTTTTTTTTTAGAGAAAAATCTTATTGTCAAGCAGGTTAAAAAAATATGGGGAATGATTTGCTGCAAGCTAATGATTTATTTAAATTGAGAGGAAGGCGGGAGAGTAGAATAGAGTAAATTTAACACAAAATTAGTATTTTTTAACCAACTCTACTTTACAGCTTTTCATTTTTCTTCATTTCCTTTTAATCTAAACAGGTCTTAAATTACAACAAATCTTGCAAAATACATATATGTCAATGCTTGGTAAAAATAAATGAGTTAACAAAAGTTTTCTTAAAATAAATATTTTTTTAAAGCGTTGACACGTGTTCATTTTCTCAAAAATGATTGTAACTTACCTCGCAGCAAATTATTCTTAAAAAATATTGTCAATTTTATTTTTTAAAATTTTTATGTAGAATTGCTCTAGGTTAAAACGTACAAAAGTATCTCTGAGTAATCATAGCCGTCACTTTGGCCTGATCATTCTGATTGAATTTGTCCAATCAAGCTGTCGTGGGTCTTTCTTCAAATTTCAGATTTTTGATGGAATGAGAGAGGTAAAGAAGGCTGGCCACGTGGAGTGGCGGTTCATTTTCAGTACTTTTAAACCAGTGTAAAGAAAGAACGCAATCCACGCTTTATAGTCAAAGTTAGGTTTAAGACAATAAAGAATGATCAGTCAACTCATAAGAATTTGAATTTTCTTAGAAACTGTTTGAAAAGGAGGGATTCCCCATAGAGAACTCGTCAAAAATGAAATAAAAAGTGTACTAATATATAGTAAAAGTGTTGCATTCACATGATGAATCAAGACTCTAGAGATAATTATTTTAACAATTAGCCTTTCTTTTTCTCGTTTCATGCAACTCTAATCAACACTTTTGTTTTGTCCCTTTATGATAGTAAAGAATCAAACTAAAAAGTTTAGCTTTCGTCTTGCAATTGGCTTCAATGATCAATCTTCAATTATAAAGCACAATTGAAAATAAAAAATAAAGATAGGAATCACTTTTTTTTTTTAATTTCTTTATTAGTTCATGCGTCAAAAATGATTGTAAATGCTAATCTCAAGCCTTTTGATATCAATTAACAATAATTTTCCATGCAAAATAGCTGCACTTTCTTTTTCTGCCACTTGAAAAGAGGCTAAATATATAGAAGACATGTTTGATAGAAAGTCAAAATCTTTTTTCCAGTACATAAGGCAAAGCATTTCCTTGAACAGATACCATTTAAGTCAAAAATTCTTGTAGATCTATGCTTGTGTGTGTGTGTATGTGTTTTTTTTTTTTTTTTTTTTAAAAAAAAAAAAAAGTTGTAAAAATAAATATAAAATTAGTTGAGGTCCTAAATAATTATAAACTTTTACTCTCTTTTTTTAATGAAAAATCTTATTTTTCAAGCAAGTGAAAAAAATATGGGGAAGGGTTTGCTGCAAACTAATTATTTATTTGAATTGAGGGGAGGGAGGAGAGTAGAGTAGAGTAGATTTAATATAAAATTAGCATATTCTTAATCAACTCTACTCTACTGCCCTTCATTTCCCTTCCTTTCCTTTTAATTTAAACGGGCCTTAAATTGCAATAAATCCTACAAAATACATATATGTCAACACTTGGTAAGAATAAGTGAGTTAACAAAAGTTTTTTTTAAGTAAAAATTTTAAACAAATATTTTTCTAAAGTATTGACATGTGTGCATTTTTTCAAGAATTGTTGTAACTTACCACGTAGCTAATCTTTCTTAAAAAATATTGTCAATTTTATTTTTTAAAATTTTTATGTAGGATTGCTCTAGGTTAAAACGTAAAAGTATCTCCGAGTAATCATAGCCGTCACTTTGGCCCGATCATTCTGATTGAATTTGTCCAATCAATCTGTCGTGGGTCCTTCTTCAAATTTCAGATTTTTGATGGAATGAGAGAGGGAACGAAGGCTGGCCACGTGGAGTGGCGGTTCATTTTCAGTACTTTTAAACCTGCGTAAAGAAAGAACGCAATCCACGCTTTATAGTCAAAGTTAGGTTTAAGACAATAAAGAATGATCAGTCAACTCATAAGAATTTGAATTTTCTTAGAAACTGTTTGAAAAGGAGGGATTCCCCATAGAGAACTCGTCAAAAATGAAATAAAAAGTGTCCTAATATAGAGTAAAAGTGTTGCATTCACATGATGAATCAAGACTAGAGATAATTATTTTAACAATTTAGCCTTTCTTTTTCTCATTTCATGCAACTCTAATCAACACTTTTGTTTTGTCCCTTTATGATAGTAAAGAATCAAACTAAAAAGTTTAGCTTTCGTCTTGCAATTGGCTTCAATGATCAATCTTCAATTATAAAGCACAATTGAAAATAAAGAATAAAGATAGGAATCACTTTTTTTTTTTTTTTGTATATTTCTTTATTAGTTCATGCGTTAAAAATGATTGTAAATGCTAATCTCAAGCCTTTTGATATCAATTAACAATAATTTTCCATGCAAAATAGCTGCACTTTCTTTTTCTGCCACTTGAAAAGAAGCTAAATATATAGAAGACACGTTTTATAGAAAGTCAAAATCTTTTTTCCAGTACATAAGGCATTGCATTTCCTTGAACAGATACCATTTAAGTCAAAAATTCTTGTAGATCTACGCTTGTGTTTTTTTTTTTTTTTTTTGGATAAGTATGCTTGTGTTTAGATCAACTTAAAATCCAACTTATTTTTAAGGTCACTTTATAATAACTTTATACACACTTTTTTTTTTAAATTATTACTTTAGATACACTTATATATTTATTTAATTTATTATCTAGGCAAACAAAACCAATAAAATAAACTATTCCAAACTGTTTAGAGGATCCACATAAACCCATGCAATTTTTTTTTTTTGGTCTATTTTAGCATAAAAGTCTACTTTTTCTATTTCATATACTAGCCTCTAAGCACGTGCTCACAGGCGTGCTCACAGGCTCTTCTATTTTTTGAGTAAGGGTTAATTTAGAACATTTATTATAATTTGAGACTATTACATTTTCCAATCACAAAAAAAAAAAAAACAGAGAGGTGTGATGAAAAATTATTTCATCACACGTAATACTCATCATACCCCTAGGTTTTTTTGTGATTGGGAAATGTAATAATCCCAAATTATAATAAATGTTTTAAATTAACCTTTACCCAAAAAATAAAAGAGCCTCTGAGCACTCGCGTACGTAATACTCATCATACCCCTAGGTTTTTTTGTGATTGGGAAATGTAATAATCCCAAATTATAATAAATGTTTTAAATTAACCTTTACCCAAAAAATAAAAGAGCCTCTGAGCACGCGCGTGAGCGCGTGCTCAGAGGCTAGTCTATATTACTAATAACGTGATTCCTTATTTGGATTTTATCATTTTACGTATAAAAAATACTCTCAAATTCATATATTTAAAAAGATTAAATAATAAGGTTAGATATGTAAAAGTACTAATTTAAACACTCCTGAATTTTAGATACTTATCCATATCCCTTAAAATTGGGCACTTCCATCTCTCCTTATTCCTTCTTACTCAAGATTTGACAAAATAAGTATTTCATTTTGCAATGACATATTTTCAAGTTTGATAGAATAGGTATCATAAGACTTTCTCATGCTATTAATGTAGCAACATAGTCATTTATATCACCTAAATATGCAATCTGTGATTCTCAAAAAAAAAAAAAAAAATGCAATCTGTAAAAATGCAGCTTTATTCAGGATAAATAGGTGAGAATTATCACCTAAAGCTGCAGAATTATATTAAGGACCAAAAAAAAAAAATTACAGAATTATTTGCAGGTACATAATCTATATCACCTAAAGCTCCAAAATTATCACCACCAAATGTACATAGATTACATAAAACAGATTATTGTTAATGCCTAGTTATATGTTCTCAAATCGTCCAAGGTTAGTTCTTTTTCTTGGCCTACATACTTTGAACTTGAATCTCCAACACTTGTAGCAGCAACCCTTGCTTCTCCAGCCCTTGTAGTAGTTTCAGTTACAAAAATAGCACTTGTAGTAGTAGCAATCCACCTCCAACACTTCTTGTACTTGTTGTAGCCTTGCAAGTGTCTTCTGACCATTGGTAAACAATGTATCCTACGTTATAACACACAAAACAATATATACATAAGCATCAAAATATTAATCCCCCCAAAAAAATAAAAATAACTTAGAGCACATAGCTAATCGTGCCTCATTAAGATTCCTAAACATGAATTAACCCATTAAGATTCCTGAACCTTCCCCCATGATGAATCCTAAGTTTTAAATCATCTTCCTCCCTGTTGTTGTTGTCTTTGTTCTGCATTAAATATTAGCTTTAGTAGAAAAAAAAATAGAATCTTTCTCATAGGCTTTATATAGTGGTTTCAAATTTGGGAAGAAAGAGACCATTTCATTCCTTACTTGGATAGAATTGATCATTTGACTGAGCATCTACTCCAAGTATGTTTTATTTAGTAGCTTTAATCCCTCTTTAAGGGCCTAATCAAGGAACTCAATTAAGTTTCTTTCTTGTTGAAAATAGTATAACAAAGAAACGAAAAAGGAATGTACTATTTGCTAATAAAATTATATAAGAAATTCTAATATCTAAAAGAAAAAGGAAAAAGGGGGGAAAAAAAAACTCAAAGAATAAGGTATATATATAGCCATGAATATCAATCCGCCTGAATTGTGATTCTCACTTATTTGAATGCAAAAACATTGTTCCAATAACAGAAGACCTTATCTGTGCAAATCTTCTACAAAATACACAAAACCAATAGACAAAATCAACATGCCACAATTTGCTAATAGAATTATATAAGAAATTGTAAAATCTAAAAGAAAAAAAAAAGAAATAAAAGGAAGTAAACTAAAAAACTAAAAATTTAGAAAGAACACGAGAGGGAGAGAGGGATGCATAGCATATAAATGAGATAGACCAACAATTGTATGAAATCCTTGCCAATAAATTTCCACCTACACACCACCAAATTGAAACAAATAAATAAATCACAACCTATGAAAACCACAACACATAAAACTAAAATGTCAATAATAGAATACATATATAAGGACAGATTAGAGTACTCACCTTTTATTTTTTATTTTCAGCGATGGCTTCTTTGTAGGTTTCTCTGCCAATTTTTATTTTTTTATTCTTTTTTGGTTTGATACCAGACCTCTCGGGCTCTTAACATAGCAAAGATTTTTTTTTTTTTTTTTTTTAATTTGAATTTGTAGATGGGACGTGAGGATAAGGATAGACAGAGTCAAATAATATTTTAACTGCTAGACTCTAACTGTTTGATAATAATGGGGAGTTAATTTTTTTTTTTTTCTTTTTTATATGAGGGGAGTTTAAACTTGTACGTGGGTAAAAGAGTGGATGAATTTTTAAAAGCGTTTTTTTTTCCAAAAGATAATTGTTGTGATAATTGGATTGAGATAAGAATTGTGGTAACATTTACTTCTTTTTTTTTTATCAATTATCATGGCAGATATATTCACAAACAAGCAAACGTGTGTCTGTTAAATTTTATTTTTTCTTTTTTATATGAGGGGAGCTTAAACTTGTATGTGGTAAAAGAGTGGATGAATTTTTAATAGTGTTTATTTTTATTGTTCATAAGATAATTGTTGTGATAATTGGATTGAGATAAGAATTGGGGTAACATTTACTCTCTTTTTTTATAAAGGGAATTGATTTTTTTTTTTTTTTTTTGCAATAACGACAGGTGTGTGTTTATTTATTTATTTATTTATCAATTATCATGGAAGATGTATTCACAAACAAACGTGTGTTTGTTTTAAATTTAATTTTTTTTTTTTTTTATAAATGAATAAAGTAGTTTGAAAACCATCAGGAGAGTAGTCCTATTTTGTAGTCAATGTTTTAGTATTTATTTTTATTGTTCATAAGATAATTGTTGTGATAATTGGATTGAGATAAGAATTGTGGTAGCATTTACTCTTTTTTTTTTTTATAAAGGGAATTGATTTTTTTTTTTTTTTTTTGCAATAACAGCAGGTGTGTGTGTGTGTGTTTTTTATTTATTTATTTATTTATTCATTTATCAATTATCATGGCAGATGTATTCACAAACAAACGTGTTTGTTTTAATTTAATTTTTTTTTTTAATAAATGGATAAAGTAATTTAAAAACCATTAGGAGAGTAGTCCTATTTTGTAGGCAATGTTTTAGTGCAAGTTAGACATGTATTTTTACCTGACTATCCTTTACTTTTATCTCTACTTAAATATAGAGGTGTAGGGGCATTTTTGAACCAAAAAATGAGGAATCCAAACAGAGGAAGCCCTTTAAAAATGGGCGACTCTCCACACGATAGACCATCTCCCCGTTGTTTTTAGGAGAAAACTTTACAACAAAATCAGCAAGAATCTAGCCCTTCACTGAATTCCTTGGCTTGTACCTCATATCCAAGGACCCCAACCGGGTTGCCCACTTCGCTATCCGGCCCGTGAAGTCAGATCTCTTTAATAACGATTGTAAAGGATACTCGGTCAGAACGTAAATAGTGTGGGCTTGAAAGTAGTGAGGCAGTTTCCACGTTGCATGCACAAGGGCCAACACTAACTTATTCAGGGGCAGGTATCTGGTTTCAGTGTCGACCATGGTCTTGTTAACATAGTAGATAGGTTGTTGCTTCTCCTGTTCCCTCAAAAGCACGGCGCTTGCAGCATGCTCAGATACCAAGAGGTACATAAACAGGTCCTCACCGGGATTCGGGGTTGCCAACATAGGCGCCCGCGTTAGATATTCTTTCAAATCCTAGAAAGCCCTTTCGCACTCCTGGTCCCATTGAAACCCCTTCCATTTCTTGAGGAGCTGGTAGAATGGATGGCAACGATCTGCAAACTTAGAAATAAACCGGTTAAGGGCAGCTAGCATTCCGGTCAAGATCTGTACCTCCTTTGGATTGCTCGGCGACATAAGGCGCTGCACGACGTCAATCTGATCGGGGTTGACCTTTGTCCCACAGCTAGTGATCAGATAGCCTAGGAACTTGCCAGCTCCCACCTCGAAGGCATACTTGTCTGCATTTAGGCGCAGCTTGTATTGCCGAAGCACCTCAAACACCCCCTGAAGATCCTCAAGATGCCGTGCTTTTGGTTTACTTTTCACCACCATGTCGTCAATGTACACTTCAACCGTTTGCCCGATCTTGTCCCAGAACATTCTGGTCATCATTCGTTGGTATGTTGTCTCGGCATTCTTTAATCCAAAAGGCATCACGGTGTAATGATAATTTACATCTGACGAGATGAATGCCGTCTTCTCCTGGTCCTTGGCAACCAAGGCGATTTGGTGATAACCTTGAAAGGCATCCAGAAAACTCATCCTTGGGTGCCTGTAGCTTACGTCTACCAATTGATCTATTTTTGGCATAAGGAATGGATCCTTTGGGCATGCTCGATTCAAATCCGTGAAATCTACACAAACTCTCCATTTTCCACTCTTCTTTTTAACCATCACAGTATTCGCCAACCACTTAGGGAAGAAGATTTCCTTTATCGACCCGACCTCCTTTAACTTCCGACCTCCTACCTTATTGCCTCCACGTGTTCCCTGGCTAACCTTCTCGACCTCTGCTTCCTATGTGGAAACGATAGGTCTACGTTAAGCTTATGAACAATGAACTCGGGATCAACTCCAAGCACCTCATACGGGCTCCATGTGAACACATCTACATTCTGTATCAAAAATAGTAATGTTTCTACTTTTTTCTTGTCCTCCACGTTCACTCCCACCTAAAAATACTAGTCAGAGTCCGGCAATATCTTTACTCTAATTAATTCCTCAACACAACTAGCCACTGTTCCCTCTCGGGAATTCTGTAATTGCTATGAGGATGCTTCCTCATTGGTTTCTTTCTGCTTATCCTGTTTGTTCTTCCAGTCGACCGCAGCCCCTAAGCATTGCCTAGCCGCTTGCTGGCTTCCCTTTGCTACGGCAATACCCTGCTCGGTAGGGAATTTGACCTTTATGTGTAAGGTGGACGAAACAGCCCCCATTGCATGAATCCATGGCCTGCCTATAATTATCGTGTATGACGAAAACGCATTGACTACTATGTATGTCACCATCACCTCCTTACCTTCCATATTCATAGGAAGAGCAATTTGTCCCTCAAGAATCACCACCCCGCCATCAAATCCGTCCAACGGCATATTGTACTTTGACAGATCCTGATTTTTCAACCTGAGACCTTTGAATAGGTCCGGATACATCACGTTAGCCCCGCTCCCCTGGTCTATCATCACCCTTTTTACCAGGAAGCTGTTTACTCGGGCTGTGACTACCAACGTGTCGTCGTGTGGTTGAATCGTTCCTTCTAAGTCATCTTCATCAAAAGCAAGGATCTCCCGAGCATGTTTCACTTTCTTCTCCGAAGGTCCTTTCTCCAGGGGTTCTTCTACGGGCACAATAGTTAATACCCCCTTTTTGGTCATAGCCGTACCCCTCGGGGCGGTATGGATCACTTCAATCACTCCCAACTGTGGTGGGAGAGGGTTCCCTCTTTGCTAAGCACCTTGCCTAGCGCCCCGATCACCGAGATTTACTATGAATTCCTTCAAATGTCTTGCTTTTACCAACTGCCCTAAATGGTCTGTTAATACCCGACACTGCTCAGTGGTATACCCCTTATCTTTGTGATAGGTGCAGTACAGATTCTAGTTTCTCCGAGAAGGATCACCCCCCATCTTGTTTGACCATCGGAAGTACAGCTCGTTCTTGATTAGGTCTACAATCCTGTGCACTGGTTCCTTAAATGTCACGTTCACCTCCCCCAGCTGCCACTCGGGCTCCTGTATCTTTAAATCCTTCTGAGGCCTTGGCTGAAAGTCGCTCTGCCGAGGACGATTTATCATTGTTATGAATTCCGGTCCATTCCGGCCGGAACAGACGGGATTTTTCGTACCGGTGTATAATCCGGAATCGGAATACCCTTTGTTCCACCTCGAGTCAAAATCCGGCCAATTCCGGGGCATTTCGGTCATTTCGGTGTGTTTCGGCAAATACCGGCCGAAACTAAAGATTCGGCCGGTATGTGTTTTGGGTTTACTTCACACTTTACAGTTCACAGAGATCAAAGAAAAAGAAGGAAAAAAAAGAAGAAGAAGAAAAGAAATAGAATAAGAAGAAAGATAAGATTCACATCAGATCGAAGAAGAAGAAAAAAAAAATTCAAGTCATGGACAAAGCTCAAGTGCTGCCATTAAAACTCACTTCTTTAAGCTTGTGTCTCTACCACTTCCAGAGAGAAAAAGAGGGAGTGTGAGACTTTTATGAGGCTTTGAATAAAAAAGCTTTGGAATGTTTCTAAAATCAAAGCCACTGTTTCTCCTTCAGCTTCATGCATCCTTGTTGCTTTAAGCCACCATACTTTGGGCATGTTGAGCTCTAGCCTTTGTTTGTGTGAGGAAGACTTGAGACTCAAGACTTAAGGATGCATTAAAAAAAAAAGAAAAAAAAAAGCGGAGAAGCTTGTGAAGTAAAAGAAAGGAGGAGATTAGATGAAGAGGAAATTATAAGTGGAAAAATATGTGTGGGCTAATGGAAATGGTGAGGAAACTTCTAGGAAATTTCCCACTTAAAAAACTGTTTATAGATACTTAGTTATTTACAACAATGCCACAAGTAAAAAGTTGAAAAATATTTACATAATTTTTTTAATCCACTTCACTGATTTTTTTTTAAGGTGAAAGTTTATACACTATATTTATTGTATTATTTGTAGAAAAATTATAAATAAATATTTTTTTAATCCCACTTTATTTAAGATTAAAAAAAAAAATTATATAATAGTAATAATATCTAGTTATATATATATATATATATATTTAGGAACTCTGAAACATCCTGAAACGGTATGCCAGAATAGGCCGGTATCGAAATATTCCATTCTACTAGACAAACCGAAACGGGGTCCGAAATGGAATTAATAACATTGCGATTTATCAACGGGGCCTTACCCTTGCTCTGTAACCTATCATCCTCTAGGCGCTTATACTCCTCGATACGCCTCATGAGCTACCTCATGTCCTTAGGAGGCTTCTTTGTCAGCAACTCTCGTAGTTCAGAATCTTCGAGCAATCCCATCCTAAAGGTGCTCGCCCCGATTTTCTCATTGCCCCCACCTATTTCATTATAAAGCTCCCAATACCAACTGGCGTAGCTACGAAGGGTCTCCCCAACCCTCATCCTCATCGATAGTAAAACATCTACTGGTTATGGCACCCGGCTACAAGTTACAAACCGGATACCAAACTCTTGGATCAGCTCGACGAAAGTGTGGATGGAACCTTTCGCAACCTATTAAACCATCTCAGAGCGGTTGGGTTGAGGCTCGAGGGAAACACCTTGCACATCAACGCATCATTGTGAGAATACAGAGACATCACGTAGATATAATGGCTGACGTGCTCAATCAGGTCCGTTTTCCCGTTGTAGAAATTGAATGGTGGGCGCGTAAATCTGCTTGGCATTGGGGCATGTTCAATATCGTCTGAGAATGGTGATCGAGCAGCTCTGCGTAAGGCATGGCTTATTGCATCCATGGCGGCATTATGGGGTCGCCGCTCTTCGGGAGAATCTAAACCCCGATCTGCATATTCCCGTGAACGTGAACGGTCCTGGCGATGGCGGGATCCCTGTGAATTTGAACGATCCCAGCAATGACGGGATTCCGGTGAATGTGAACATTCCTGACGTCGACAAGAACTAGATCAATTGGACCCCATCCTATAGCGATCTCCCCCTGTACCAGATCTTCTATCTCAGTTGTCTCAATCCCTTCTCTGGCGTCCACCCCCTGCTTCCAACTCTAGATCTCTCACCAATATGTGCAGCCATTCAAGCTCCTCATCTCTCTCATTAAGTTGGTTGTGCCCCAAGGCACCCGATACTGTCCATTGTGTTTGGTATGACCCCTCCCCGAGGCCAGAACGCTTTTCCTCTTATTCGCGGTCACTATCTTCACGTCTCTTTTGTCTCCTCTCTCACCAAGAAGACCCCCGAGAAGACCCTACAAAACCACTTGCAGCATTGCTCTTTGAACGTCTATCAGACATCCTCCCGGGATTAAGTCTTGACAGAACCACAACGTTGTAGGAGATTCCCATAGATGGCGCCAATTGTGTGCATCCAAAACGGGCTTAAAAGGCCAACTCACTCTTAGGCTCACAATATATTTGTAACGTGGGCTTTGGGTTTCCTATTTTGGGCGATCCTAACCCAGAGACCCAGTTATGTCTCTCAAGCTTCTGTATATCCCCACTCCCCTTCTTAGTCACTCTCTTGCTCTTAAGTATAAGCTGTTTTCAGTACCTCTTCACCAACCATTTTCCTTCCTTTGTTTCTCCTATTTATAACCAAGCGTGAGTGGAAGGATGATGATTGCTTTCAAAACTAGTGCAACTGGAGGTCCAATGTCGTTAATCGTAGGTGGGTGTTTAGGAGGGAGTGGCTTTGGAACTGGTTCCCACTTCAGTAGAATTGCTCGGCAACGGTATGCCCTTAAATGTTACTAGATGGCCGATAGACGAAACCCAGGCAGTTGCCTCAATGCTCGGGAGGTGGTTCGCTGAGCACGATCCAGGTGACGTGGTGTAGCATTACTGATGTAAACCCCCAAGGGGTGAAATGGATAAAATGTTGGGTTGGAGTATAAGGCCCAAATGGGCTTGGACATTACGACAGCTTAAGGCCCAAATAGGCCTGGGTATACTAATGCCGTACAAGCCACATGGATATAAAAACTCTATCGAAAATCAATATAGAGGAATATTGGTATTTACTTTTTAATACAACATGTTAAACTTTTTTTCTTTCCCATTTACATATGTTAATAAGTTCAAATCACTGTAAACATATTCTAGTGTTCTAAGGTGGACAATTCAACCAATTGGGTTCATTGTCTCCTCCATCCAAAGGAAAAACCCATTGATTTAATCAATTTCTAACAATTTCCTAAAATAACCATTTTCCTTGATCTAATCTTTTTTTTTTCCCTGTTTTATGGCATATCCGGTGTAATAGAATTACTAAAAAAATAATCTAATCAATTTTTGACAATTTTCTAACAAAATCCATTGAATTTATCAATTTTACTATGTTTATTACGTGTGTAGTGTAATGGAAACACTAAATAGAAAATATGATCAATTTTGATATACATTTTCTAGCAACTAGAGTTACGAGTTCAATTATCAACTTTAGAAGTGGAGATATTAGAAGTTGATAACTTTGTCAATTTAATCAATTAAGCTTTGAGAATGATTCATTATTCCCTTTATCTTGCACAACTTAAATTGGGTTCACATAATTGTTTTAATTGGTAATTAATTCATAAATTTGTTGCATAATGAACTTTATTTTATAGTTCATCAGCTACATTGAACAACCAATAAAATTATTGGAGCCAAATTTATACAATATATAGTTCAACAATCAAACTGATATATATTTTTCAAAGTGAACCTCCCCACATCGCTTTTTTTCCCATAACTTGGCCGTTTGAAGAAAAATATTTGAATTCTTAATAACTCTTGAAAACACCGATACGGTATTAATTAGTTTAGCTACAAACTCATAACCCCCTCACATAACCTAAAATAAGTCTAAAATCTCTTCTCCTCTTCACAAAATCCAAAAATATATATTTCTGATTTATTGGATTAGCAGCACATTATAACTATCTTGAAGATTAATGGCTTGTTTGGAAGTTTAGAGATGGAGGAGAGTAGAGGGGAGTAGAGGGGAGGGGAGTAGTAGGGAGGAGAGTATAGGAAAATGATTCCCCTCCACCTTGTTTGGATGTTTTTAAAATTAGTAAGGGGGAAGAGAGTAATTAGCCATTCCCCTTGTGTAATTTTGTTAATATAATAAGGGTAAATTAGGTAATTTACTTGGTCAATAGTTTATGTACTTTACTCTCCCTCCAAATCTCTCCAATTTGGAGGAATTAAAAATGGGGGGCTAGAGGGAGTTGAAACCCCTCCAAACCCCTCCCCCTCCTTCCTTAAAAAACTTCCAAACAAGGTAATTAGATTACTCTCTCTCCCTTTACTCTACTCTCTCTCGTTTTTTAAACATCCAAACAAGCCATAAAGCGCCTATAAATTTGGGAGAGAGAGAGAAAGACCACGCCCACAAGAGGAGTTAGAAATTTCAAGCGTGGAAGCGCGCGAAAGGTTTTCAAAATATAATAAAATCATCACGGAGATGTGACAACAAAGAAAAGAAACACCCAAAAAAAAAAAAAAAAAGCGTTTAGCGCCGCTGAAAACGGAATCATGTTGCTGGAGACGACGTCGTTTTGAATTCCATTCCAATTCTAAACATTAAATTGGATCCCTTTTTATTTCCCCTGCATTTTCTTCCACTCTCTAGAGTCTTTACGGTCCGTTTGTTTCCCGAGAAAATACTAGGAAAAATTGAAATCAAAACTCGGAAATCTCACAGCAACAGCTTGGACTGGACTTGAGATCAAATCTGTAAGATCTCTATTCCTCTTCTCTTTCCTTTCTATTTTACACTCCGATTCCTTCTGTACGTGTGTGCGCGAAAATATGTAACACCATTTGATGAATTCAGGTTTGAATCGCTTCGTGTTTGTGAGGCTACGGTTCTTTAACTAGAAAATTTTCTCTAAGGTAAATGTATTAAACCTGATTAATTTTATTTTTGCTCTAATTCATACATGTTTATACTATGTACCGTCACTTCCATGTTATATTATTTGAAATTTACTCTTCTGTGTTGTTTTTTTTTTTTTTAAAAAAATGTGTATATATATATATAGAGATAGATATATATATATATATATATATATATTTTTTATTGTTACAGTATTATTATTATTATATCTGTTACAAAGCCTATTGTAACACATACTGTGTAAGAACATGGTTGTAATGGTTTTGAATTTTGGCTGTCTATATTTGATTGAATTATATTCAGCAAAAGAAAAAAAAATGGGGAGATTTGATTGAATATAAACTCAAATTAAGTTTCTATGCTTAATTTGTTACTATGAAAAGATATCGGCATTATGCTAAGGAAAATTGAACATAGAAATCTTTTTTTTTCCCACTCAAATGAGTGATTTATCCTCCAAATACTTTTAGATTGACTGAGAAAAGTCATATGATATTGAATGTTTAGGTGATGAGTATGTCATTGTTCAGAAGCTGATTGAAGAAAAATGAGTATTTTGAGTGAGCATGATAAAGAGTTTACAATATTAGTATTCTATTTTATCCATCTAATATTTGCTTTATTAGTGTATGTTAATTTAGGCCATTAAATATAATGGTACTAATAAAAAAACACATGTGGGTAGAGTGTCTTTTTTTTTCTAAATCACAAGTAGATAAAATATCATTTTTATAAACGCAAGTGGTAAAAAAAAAACCAATTTTTCTCAAAGCATGTGATCTACATGTATAAGTTTTGATGTTAAATTCTAACATATAGTTACGCAATACAAGTGTCTGTTTAGGTACCCACAATTTCCTATTGCTTATTTGCATAGTGTTTATCAAAAGATATAATTTTTTGTAACTTTTATGTTAAATGTGTGACAAGAAGCTAAAAGTTAGATTATTTACAAAAATGCTGAGACAAAAAGCACAAAGCTTTGCCTTTTGCCTTTACCCAAAAGGGACTCAAAACTCAATTGGGTAAAGTTGGAGGCACTATCTTGTACATCAGTTGTATGTAACCAATGTTTCATAACATGGAGTCTGCAAGTGTGTGGTCCCCATTAGTTGTAAGACACCAGTTGCTTGCAGCCAATGTATAAGATAGTTCTCTTTAAAGTTGAGAATTTTTTAAACTATGGCTTGATAAGGGAAGCTTTCCCTTTACCACATGTTGCCAAAGTGAATTTATCCCTTAAAAACTAATTTTTAGGCTTCACTCTAGAAAAGCTGAAGCTCCTTCTTTTGTTTTGTGCACTAGCCTTTATGCCTTTATAACTTATTTTAATAAATGTCCTTGTTTCAATTAATTCTACCACTATTTAATCTACCTTGTTTCCTGAACTTTAAGGTAATTGTTAACAATGAAAACTTAGTTAAATTTACATCATCAACTACCCTAACCCAGATTCCAGAAACCAACCACACACTAGCTTACTTGGATTGTCAAGATTGTTTGAAATTTCACTGGAACAAGGGTAGAAGCAGTTGGCATCTGAAAGAGACTTGTTTATTGGTTAACTAATTAAGGATAATAATTGAAAGAAAGGATGAAGAGTCTTTATTCCGCAGAAGATTCTCATATTCATATTCAAGAGCATTATCAATGGTCATTGTGCCATCTTAAAACGGAACTTTATATTAATTGTAGAGCATCAAATTCATTAGGGCTTTGGTTGGTTTCATATGATAATTCCTTGTATTACTTTGAATCATTTGGCTATGAGCTATGAAAGTGTTGAAGTTACTATAAGTGTTAATTTCTGCATATTCTGCTACAAACTGCTAGCTGAATTATGCAAGGAATATTTAAGAGGGCTTACAAACACTTGAGCTTTTAAATAAGAACACTAAAAGAAGTCTAGAAATTCATAATTTAGCTTGCCGGGTCAACTTATATTTGTTGTTTAAGTTTTTTATGTAATGAGTTCTGTGACTTTTAAATGAGTCATATAACCACTAATAAGTCTTATGCTCCCTGCATAACAAGTATAAAATGATTAGATTAGATTTGAATTAGTGGTTTTTGATGACATCTTCGTTAGGATAACATTTTCTTTATCTTATCTAAAGATTTTTTAAAGTTGTATAGCAACTTTTCGGGGAATTATTTATTGAAATTCCATCCAACATTTGTAACTTCTTCTCTCCCTTTTTCTTAGGGATTTTTTTTTTTTTAAAAAAAATTTATGAGAAGATGATTCTCTTAGGAATTAAATGATGATGTTTTTACCAATTTAATAGTTAAATCTAGCTTTCTGATTTCATTTCATACGTTCTTATATTCTCTACATCATACACGGTTGCACCAGTAGATAAATGTGAACAGTACCTCTTTAACAGTATTGTACAGTACTCATAAACATATTCTTTTTCTTCCCCCCCAAATTTTTTTCTGTGTCACTAAACGAGTTCCACAAGAATCTATATTACCTCTCTTAATCTTCTAACAATGCCACTCAGCTCTAGGCTTTGCAAATTTTGGAGTAGCTATGTGAAGTGTAACGCAATACAATCTCTGACACAAAGTATTACTTGAACAAGTTCAACAACATGCTCTCTATCTCTCGTATACATTTGAGTATCTATAAATTTGAAATGTAAGGGCATATTATACAGAACAAAAAACGCTAACTCTAGATAGAACCAGCTTTATTGAAATTTGAAATGTAAGGGCATATAATACATTACATCCATAAACATACCAACCTCCTCATAGGAGATTTGATGAAGTTCTCTCTTCCTATCTGGAAAGTATAAACACACAAAACACAGACATATTCTTGCATGAGATGATTACAATGGTTTCAAAGGATGCAGGACTGGTTTAGCAACAAAAAGAAAGGACGCAGGACTGAATCAGAAAGCTTAAAGAAAACCCATACTTCACAGGTTAGATCCTCCTTGGGACACTATTACATATATGAACAAATTCTACCAAGTAAAATTATGATTAGCCACTTAGATATGCTGTCCCATAATCAGAACAGGGAAATAAATGATCACATGCGGGGAGAAACATCTTACTCTCTTCAGCCATGGTCCATGGTGATTCTGAATGGTATTGATCCCATGTTGGAAAATCCAAAGTAGGACAAGGAAAACTGCTACCTTCTTCAGTATAGCCATCATTACCAGGAATTAAGGTGTTCTTAATGTCTTTCCATATATCATCCATTGAGTACCCCTTTTCACCCCCTTGCTCTTCTTCAACCTGCTTTTCTGCTGAAGCTTTTATGTCAGGGCCCCCTGCGTCATGAAAGCTCTTCTCTCCAGTCTCTGTGAAGGGCAATGATTCCACAATAGGATTGCTTGGTGATGAGGAAGAGCAATTAGAAGATGATGGCGAGGGAGACATAGCCTGTTTTTCCTCTTGAGCCTTTTTCCTCATATGAGTTCTCCAATAATTCTTAATCTCGTTATCTGTACGCCCTGGTAATTTGCGGGCAATTCTTGACCATCTGTATTGGATCATGACTACATATTAATTGAATACTGGTATAGATATGTGAACAAGCAAGCTAGTAGTTATTGAGGAAAAAGAGTATAATCATCCTTATGTTCCAAAGCGCACAGAACTGAGGATTTACATGGATGGAAAAATATTCAACTACTAATTTTTAGGATGTTGGCAAACCTGTTTCCCCATTTGGAGTGAAGTTCCAGCACAAGGCGCTCTTCTTGGGGTGTCATCTTACCTTGTTTGAGACCAGGGTGTAAGTAATTAACCCAGCGTAACCTGCAACTTTTTCCTGTTCTGTTCAAACCTACAACAAAACCAGGTGGTTAAAGGAAGCTCTTTCCAATAGCCCCCTATATCCAAATAACCATACCTATTATTTGTCTCCCTCCACCTTCAAACCTGAAACCTTAGCTATAAAATCCCATCGTCGATCACCGAACAATCCTACAAAGCAGTTCAATTTGAAGTCCTCCTGTTCTGTCCATGGACCTCTTCGGATTCCCTCTTGCACCATTTTCATACTCTCTCTCTCTCTCTCTCTCTCTCTCTCTCTGTTTGTCTCTAAAGGGATCTTTCTTCACCTATTCAATGGCACGTGGACACCTAAATGTACTAATATATGTATATATATATATATATATACACCCAGTTTCCCTTGTGAAATAGTGTGATAAGTTTTGGTTAATATAATATGATGATGTTGCATCCTCACTGTAAATGTGGTGCCCGCATGCCTCATTTGGTGATAGGCACACTATGCATATGATGTCATCCATTACAATGAAATAATCAAAGTAAGAGATTGATCTGTTGATATGCGCTTCATAATCAGCCCTCCTTGTAACGATATGTACTTTTGTAAATTAAGCATTTCATACAAATAATGATCCTTTTTTAGACAGGTTATATTGTAGGTTAGATGGATTTGGATCGTACATCACGGTTAACATTAATTTGAATTACATATATTTTCATATAATAGAGCTCCTTGTGTTGTTTCCAGTAAGTTTGTGTATAGAAAATATAATGTGGATGGTTTTAATTAAAGTGGGAAAAAGTTAGCATTTTGGAGAAAATTCTTTAATAAGGAGCATTAGCTCAGGCTTGGTTGGATACAGGAGAATAAGTTAATGGAAGTCACTAGATCTTCTTCTCCCTCCATCCAATTTGAGGAAATGATGTTAGTGCCCTTGACTTTAGTAAAGGCCATAATTTAGGAGTTAGGGAAAAGAAAAAAGAAGATACGGACAAATCTCTAAAAAGAAGGGAATAGAATGGAACTATTAAGGAGCCTTACAAGTGACCTTTTCTTGTTTTTATTTTAAATGAGAAGATGGAATGAAATACTAATCCAACACATCTATTGTAATGATATTGTTAAATGCTAAGGAGGTCAAGTTCCTATCTAAGAAGGTTAGCACAATTTGGTTTCTTGCGTGCCCCCCAGCAATCTTAGTTTGGGAGGTGCTGCATTGCTTTATGCTCACTTTAAATAAAACAATTGAAGTTTGCAATGTAGAAACTACATAAAATTATCAGTTGTGGAGCAATATATCACTTTATTGCCTGTGCAAGATGATAAGGTTGTGTAATTAGATACGTCTCGCTCAAGCTCAAGTTCTAAAGAAGTTTGTTTTCATGGACCTATTATATAATTATTTTCGACTCTTGCTCTTGCAAGAATACGTGTACTTGTTTAGCTCAGAGAATATCCTCAAGCATATCTAATTATCGTTGAATAAGCTCATCTTATTGTATCAATTAGTAGTGTTGTCAAAGTGGCTGAAACTTATTGATAACTCCTTTAAACCTCTTCTTTCCATCCTTTATCCTTATAGGAAAAAAAGAAAAAAAGAAAAAAAGAAAAAGAAAAAAGAAAGAAGCCCAATCTGTTTGCCCTAAATGTATATGTAAAGCTCAATTATTAATTACTAATCTTTTCCATTATATTTTTTTTAGGTATTTATAATTTGGATATACTGCATATTTAATTCCCAGAATCTTTAGAAAGCCAGGATTTATTAAATCTCAAAATAAATTTGGTTCTAAAATTCTAGTTATGAAAGTGAAGAAGACGTGCAACATTTTTGTTTTTGTTTTTGTTTTTTTTTTGTTTTTTATTTATTTATTTTGCATCTATTCAATTTTCCAAAAAATTTAGTAAGAGCCAACTTATCAGGTCCCCCCCACCCCTCCACCTCCTTTTGTGTGTGCTTGCGTATGCTATGATAAAAAATGCAGGATAAAAGCAGCAATGATATGTTTACCAGTGAGAGTGGAATGCTAGTTGAGCTACAAGCCTACAATGGCTAACTTTGGTTAGAGCCATAGAATATTTACTTGTTTCGAGAATAATTCTTATCTTTTAGGGTTTAAGAAACATTATTGCTATTCCTTCTTGAAATTTAAATGAAATTACACAATCCATTATCGTTAAACTAGATTGTAAACCTTGCATACTTACTTAAGGGCACATTAATGCTTTATTTATTTTAAAGACAAAACTTAGATACAATACTTTATGTGCTGTTTCTTAGTTTCTCCACTTAAGATTGAACCATCTGGTTACTTAACACAAAAATACACTTTCATCCCATGAGGAAAAATTCACATGACAAAATCTTAAGAGGAGAATCTAAGAAACAGCATATAAATACTGTACTTAAATCTTGCTCTTATTTTAATATTTCTTGGGAAGAAATGTTTTGACTTTTTAGTGAAAAAAATTTTAGGGAAATGTTTTCCTATGTTTGGTTTCAACTTGGAAATACTCTTGATAAATTTTTTCCATATTTGGCTGGTACGGAATATAACTCAAGTCAACATATACCATTAGTCTCAAAACTTTAACCCATGGGTGATATTAGTACTTGAAGTTTAAAGTGATCGTTTTTAGTCTCTAACAAACTTTTAAGTGATCTCTTTTAGTCCCTAATATGTAGATTGGAGTGATGACATGCCAATTTTTAGTATGGTCACATCATCTAAGGGATTAAAAATAATCACTATAAACTTCAATTTTTCCATTGGAGATTCTTCATTTGTTTTTATGTCATTATCTAATTGTTTTGCTTGTGTATTGTCGATTGCTTTTTTAGATTTGGTAATAGTTTTTGTTTTTTGTTTTTTTATAAGTTCCATAGAGGCGTTCAGTCGGTGATTGTTTTCACTGTCAAGTTGATAACTGTGGACATAATCTCCATCATTCAAATTATCAATAAATACTCTATGTAATTATAAATTACTTTTTTTTAGAATCATAATTTTGAATTACTTTTGGGGGGTTCTAAATAGTAAGAATTTTTACTAAAATAGATTTTCATTTGTAGTATAATTAGCTTAATATTTTAATTTAACTGTAGTATGATAACTTGATAAGGACTATTTTGTTTGTTGGGAAAAAATATATGAAAAAATGTAGTTTGTTACCACGTGATGTTAGGTATTGTGATGCAATGAACGTTGTTAATGTTTATTGCAATTTTTTTGGTTAAAGTATTAAAATTCAGTCATAATGAAAATCTATGTAAAAGGCTTATCTAATTTTTGAAAACATGGTGTTATCATTTACTTTTTTGTTGAAGTTGGTACTTGAGTTTATGATAAGTTTTAGGATTTAAGAGAATTTAGACTAGTTTCAACATTAAAAGTATTTGAATGACTTGGAAATAGTTTCCAATTTGAAGTCATATTAGGTACAAAATAGAACGGATTTAAAGTTTAATTTAGGACATTTGTCATGGATTAAATTAATTTTTTATTGAGATCTCGTAGACCTGGCAAACTAATTGGGTCGGGTCAAGTTTGGGTTGGGTTAATTGGGTTCAGGTCAAAACAGGTTTGGGTCAAGAACAAGTCATTCTTAGTTTGATTGGAACTAAGTTAGGTCAAGTTTGGGTGACTCATATTGTAGGGTCTATTTTTGTAGTCCAAGCCTAAAAGGTTTGGATTATGAGCCCACTCAATCAAAAACAATGTATTTGTAGAGAATGAGTGAAAGAGCTAGGTTGATTGTGAACTAAACAATAGTTAACTATGGTGTTCAAGAAGGAACTGATATAAAAAACACACTTCAAGATTTTTTAATTTGATGTCCGAAGAGGAATATTATTGAATAAAAAATCAATACAACTCCCCAAACAATCCTCCTCCTCCAGAGGCTTTTTCTTTATATAACATCCTTTTTCACCATCTTCATCGTCCACTTGTTCTTCATCTAACTGTCCACTTGAGTATGTGTCACATCAGATCTCTTCTTTAGCTTTCTGTGAGTGGTCGTAGCTGGGATGCCACTGTTCAGGGGTCTTCTCCACATTAATGTGGCCAGAAAAGTAGATGCAGTGCATTTAATGTGGTGGTGGCAGCTTTTCTTTTTAGATATTTCTCCATTCTTCTTATCTCCAAGCATGCCCAAAACTTATCCAGATTGCTGAAATCATTAGTAAGATTATTCGAACTCTCCAGATATTTGCTTGGCCAAGAATCTTTACATCCGAAGAGAATGATCTCTTCGGACCACTCGTGCTCTCTTCGGACTGATCCCCTTCACTTCCAGGTATCTTTCTTTCATGCGGACTCCCTCTCAACAACTTTCGCCTCTTCAGACACACAGTAACCTTCAAATAAAGCCTTGGGCCGAATACATAAGTTTGAGTTTCCACCCCCCACATATATTTTTCACATGATTTTTTAAAATAATAATAAAAATACGCATTTGACTTTGGTAAGTTATGCAACAAATAGTTAAACAAAAAAGCAAAAGACTAAGCTTCTAACCATTAAACTTGGAATTGAGAAGACACAATTCTTTAACAAATTCCAACATTTACGTTCAAACTCAGCATAAAAACTTAAATAAGCCAATTAAAAATTATATATTCAAATTTTACACAATTCAAATTTAAAGTTTACTAATGCTATCACACAAAAAATTCAATATAAAAAATTTGATGTCATGGACCATCTTAAGCTATCAACTTTTTTAAGTGCATTTTTTCCTGTTGCATATAAAATAAAAATAAAGTTATATTAATAATGGCTAGAGAGATAACTTAATAATAAAAAAAAAAAAATAGAAACCTTCAAAATAAAATATAACATATTAGGTAAATAAGAATTTGTAAATATTTATTATGAATTGAACCTCAATTTACTTAACGTTAGTTGTAGATTTGGTATTAAAAATTTGCATACTTGCAAATTGCAGCTCAAGTTGGTGAGTGGTTGTGTTAGCCACTTTATCTACAATAAAAAATTTTAATATAATTTTTTTATAGGTAATTTTAATATAATTTAAGCATACTATGAATCAAATCAATGAATAGTTAAATTTTATAACTATGATTGTTTTATAAATTAGAAGATAGGCTAGAGAGTCATAGTTATCTTATCACTTATCAGCTTAGGTTTGTCGGAAATCTTAGTGCTACAAGTGCTGTGGTATGGACCCTATGGTAATGCCACAGTGGTTGGTTTTACTCGCAAATTGATACAGACTAATTTATATATATATATATATATATATATATATAATAATGATGTGGCCGGCATTTATTTATCCACAGTGGTTGGTTTTACTCGCAAATTGATACAGACTAATTTATATATATATATATATATATATATATATAATAATGATGTGGCCGGCATTTATTTATTTATACACAATGACAATGTTGCTCCTAAAAATAAACAAAACAAAGAAAATATGAATTATAAAACAAATCTTTTTTTAAAACATTTTCAAAAATCAATAAATAAAATGGGTCGGGTTATGAGTTCAACCCATTTTTTACTCCAAGTTGGACTCAATTCGGGTCCAAATTTTCCGGATCTAAGCTCTTGTTTTAATTATTTAGTATAGATAGATTTCTTCAAAATAATATTGGAAGAGTATGAGTGGAAATTTTTAAAAAATCAACATAAAAAAATGAATTGACCTCAAATCTTTTCATGCCAGAGCATCTTTGGAGTCTTTGTACATTCTATGAATGCAATCGGGTCGTACTTTGCTAAATTTCAAAACATTTAAAATTTGGTGTTCCTTGTCATGTATGTTAAACAGTAAAAATTGTTTGGATTTTATCTACACGTTGACATGTTTTCAATCTCATCTGGAATTGTTTATGGAGATTTGCTGGTGGTCTTTATTATATACAGTCCCAGAGAAAACTCCGTACTGATCCCATTTTAAAAAATTGTGAAGAAATTTACGAGACGACAGATCAGTAAACAAAATTATGGCCTACATGGATTATTAAATGCAAATTGACAAGTAAAGATGGTTAAAGGATGGGTAATACATATTTTATAGCACTAGGAAACAATATGATATGGGTATATTTAAAGTGGGATGTAGCATATTTGCCTCTGCTAATACTAACAACATTATATTGGTGGTGGTGATGTTAGCAACGTATCGGGCATAGTACAAGCTATAAATAAAACAAAAGAATTATATTAGAAATCAAATGGGATTGTTCCTCCTTGCTTTGAGGGACCTAGATAGTGGAGTGGAGATGGAAAAAAAATAGCAAAAAAATAAATAAAAAACTACTGGCGTGTGCACCACCCATATATGGCCACCCCACCTAATTCTCTCTTAGATATGTACATATAATATATGTGTATGTTTTTCTATTGAATGGAGATTACTTGAAGTTGTTTATAGAGAAATTTGGCCGGTGTAAGCTTTACATTCATGCATATGCACATACATTATTGTATAATGCCTTGCATGTGTGATATGAGTATGATAATGAAAATCAATAAACTTAGAGATCGCAGTTTTATAAGAAAAAATTCACTAACGGTTGCAATTGATGTACATTAAAATTAGTTTTTGTAATCTAAAAATAATGTTGCATCAATCATTATACATTACTTATCATCTCAACAAATTATGAAATATGTTTAATATTACTATTAAATTTTGACCAAGTAAAGCAAAGGTAATCATTAATAGAAAAAGCTAATTTCAATGGAAACAACGATCAATAATCATTAAAACGATCAATGATTATTGATCGTTGTTTCCATTAAAATTAACTTTTTTCATTTAAGTACTAATTTGAAGCATAGTGGGTTGACCAAAACATTTTATGCTTCCGTGTGTTCTGTCAACTGTCAAGTGCCACAGCCACTAATTCAGCCAAAAAAAAAGGAAGTACCACAGCCACTAGGCCTGTGATGTATAACAGTTCAATTATGTCTAGCCCTTGGATTGGTTTTGGATTTTTTGTACTCTAATTTTTTAAATTTATAATAAATACTCCAAAAACTACTTGGTTCCAAAAATTGCCACATGTCTACCGCAATGCGTCAATGATGCCAAATTACCAATATGATAGTATTCCTCCGAAAATATTATATGCGATATGATAATATATTATATGCGATATGATGATATATTATATTGCAGTTTATCAAAAAAAGATATTATATTGCATTTGCTTTAGGCAACCACGCGGTGAGCACGGAGCGAACTATTCTTTCGTCTTTTACTTAAAAAAAAAAAGATATGATGATATATTATATTGCAGTTTATCAAAAAAAGATATTATATTGCATTTGCTTTAGGCAACCACGCGGTGAGCACGGAGCGAACTATTCTTTCATCTTTTACTTAAAAAAAAGAAAGATATGATGATATATTATATTGCAGTTTATCAAAAAAAGATATTATATTGCTGTAGGGACTCAGTTTGAATTGACCCTGAGTATGAATGAGTTTTTCATCCCAACAAGCCCAAACAATAAATTTATAGAGAGTGGGTTAAAGGTTTAGGTGCTGGCCGTCGTTCATCAAGCATGAACTCTCATTTATAAAAAAAGATACTTAGAGTTTCATTACAACTGGAAGGATGCTCCTCGGCCATGGGCCGAGGAGACCTTTTTCTTCCCTTTCCTTTCCCCCCCTTTCTTTGGCTTTACTTGCTTTTCTTATATAGTCTTCATCTTCCTATCTCCTTCTTCCATCTGTTAACCATCCATTCGCCTCCCTTCTGGCCATCTGTCCTATTAGAGGCCTTATCAGTACTCAAGTGGTTCACTCTGATCAACGTTGCCCTGCTAAGGGGTTATATCCTCATTAATGCGGTCAGAGGGGTTAGGTGAATGCATTAAGTGCGAATGTGACAGTTTGCTCTGGGCTTGTCCCCTCCCAAAAATTATCCCTAGTATGCCGAGGACGGAGAGGTCCTCGGCGTGGGTCAAAGAGGGGCTTTGTCTGACTTAGCCTTGGCTGGTCAGTCCTCCTCGGCGCTGGCCTTGGGCCTACTACGCGATGGGCTGTGGCTGTCAGGCCCATGGGCCCCACAATTGCATTTGCTTTAGGCAACCACGCGGTGAGCACAGAGCGAACTATTCTTTCGTCTTTTACTTAAAAAAAAAAAAAAAGATATGATGATATATTATATTGCAGTTTATCAAAAAAAGATATTATATTGCATTTGCTTTAGGCAACCACGCGGTAAGCACGGAGCGAACTATTCTTTCGTCTTTTACTTAAAAAAAAAAAAAAGATATGATGATATATTATATTGCAGTTTATCAAAAAAAGATATTATATTGCATTTTCAACCACGCGGTAAGCACGGAGCGAACTATTCTTTCGTCTTTTACTTAAAAAAAAAAAAAGATATGATGATATATTATATTGCAGTTTATCAAAAAAAGATATTATATTGCATTTGCTTTAGGTAACCACGCGGTGAGCACGGAGTGAACTATTCTTTCATCTTTTACTTAAAAAAAAAAAGATATGATGATATATTATATTGCAGTTTATCAAAAAAAAATATTATATTGCATTTGCTTTAGGCAACCACGCGGTGAGCACGGAGCGAACTACTCTTTCGCCTTTTACTAAAAAAAAAATATATATATATATATATTGCATTTGCTTTTTATTATTCAATGGCAAAAGAACTTTAGAAAGGACTTGTATTTTGTTCTTTCCGTTACAGTTGCACTAAAAAAGAAAGCTAGTGGAGGGGAGGGAATTGTCTCACCCCATGTATGGAGTAAAGACCCCATAGCTTTGGATGGTGGGAAATTGGGAATTTTAAAGGCTTTCTATAATTGATCGAGCTTTTCATAATTGCGTTGTGGTTAATATTAAAATAATCTTTTTTTTTTTTTTTTTGTAGAAATATTAGAGGCCCGTTTGGTAGAAAAGTTTGAGTAATGTTGTTTGGATGTTTTTTTATAGAGATTAAATTCTATAAGGATGGGGTGTAAAACCTATATTTTACATTATCCAATAAATGATTGTCACATTAGCATTTTACTTAAAATTTATTAAAATTCAATACATCCTACCACACCTAATAATATCTCAATAGATTCTCAATTTGGTTGGATTTATATATGGGTATTAGAATTGATTGAGTGTGATTGTGTTTTTTCTTAAATATGTCATAAGATGATGTGTCATGTTGGGATTGGAGGGGTAAAACATGGGTCTTACACCACGTCCTTATAGAATTTAATCTCTTTTTTATATACGTATGGTTGAAAATGTGTATAAGATTGTTTAAAATGTGAAAATGTGTGTTAGAACTTGCTCACCAAACAAGGCCTAAATAACCTTTTGTAACATACAGTACCATAAAACCATACCTTGGTGATAATTTGACAAGAAGCCCTAGTACCCTCCAAGTTTCATCTATGGTCAATCAAAAAAAAAAAAAGGTTTCATCTGTGGAAATCCTATTTCTTACCTATAAACTCTAGTGGGCTTTGTCTTGAATCTAAAGCAGAAATCCTTTTTTTCTTCTTTCTTTCTTTCTTTTTTCTTTTTTCTCTTTTTTATTTTATTTTTATTTTTTATTTTTTCTAATAGGAGAAACTGGTGATCAGTCAAAGGTAGAACAACTATTGTGACAAAAGATTAGAATGATTAAGATTACTGAAATTCATGTGGGTCACTTTGCACTTACATCCTCTTGTTTTGGTCTTCAATACATCATTGCTTTCGTAATGAAGCAATTGGAGTAGTTTTTAAGATATAATAGGTGGCGGGGGGCTACATTGAGTATATGCTTTTATTTGCACAATTCAATCAAGCATCAGATTCAGATACTGGTGAATTCAGAATATCCTCAATATTCTAGTTGACAAAGAGACTTCTATGATAGTACTCTTAATGGTGGTCCGTATAATCTCTAACTTGTGATTGGTCCCCCTCATGGAGCAGATAGAGAGTTTATCTCATATTATGTCAGATAATTGGTGTCATTTTCTGCTGTATCATTTCCATCACTATTGTCTTTTCTCGTTTTTTTGCCCACTATATATGTTTTCTTCTTTTATTGTTTTGGCCATGAATAACATATGAAATAGCATCAAATAGCATAAATGGATCGAAATCCCCACCATCTCTCTTGGTGAAGATTGCTAATAGTAAATAGTAAATACCACTTTAGCTCAAAATGACATTTTGTTTATCCTGATTAAACCTGAATCATTAATTTGAACGGAGAAACTTTGAGTCACTTTTTTCGATTTTTTATTTATTTAAAAGATAAGTAGATAGTGACACTTGTCATGCTGTAACACAGCAAAAATGCTATCTTTATCTCGGTCTACGATAAGATAGCCCGACGTTTGATCATTTCCTTAGGAAACTTCATAGGTAGATTACATACATATTTGCAAAGACTGCTTTAGTGCCCTGTCTAATCGCATAAAAAAAAAAGCACATTTGAAATGAGCCTTACATCAGCTGGATTTGTGGTGGTGTTTCACGAAAGTAAAGTGATGTCCAGGCACAAAAAATTTTGAGAGATGTAGACGCCATATCCTACAACCCCATAGTCTACATGCATATTGGGCTAGGCCCAATCATGACAATCATTTTTTAAACTGTCCTTTTGTACACAATGTACTCGCCCCAAAAGAAATTGTCATTGTTTGTAAGATATGGTTTTGGGAGAGGTTTGAAGATACAGATACGTGTTAGAGAGTCTTTTGGCTAAATATTGCTAAATTTAAAACACTCTCTTCTCCTTACTCTTTGTTTCTTTGGGAACCTCTCAACAACCTTTTCCCTCGTCCCACTTCTTATAATTATAGCTCTATATTAGTAGAGGGCATGGTTGTCAAAATTACGATCCGGATTGTAAAATTGCACGATTTTACGATTTCACCTTACCAAAAAGTTTAAAATCGTAGCAGGATCGCAAAAATGATAGGATCGTATGTAGGATCGTGTAGGATCGTATGAGATCCTGCTGATCCTACCATTTGGCTTGATTTATTATTATTATTATTATTATTTTTTTTTTTAAGTAGGATTCATTTGGGTAAGATAATCTACTTAAACCAACAAGCCCAATGGGTTATCAAAAGCCTAATAATGAATTTTTTGTTGGGCTTTGTGGAGCCTAGTTTATTTTTGGCCCGTTTTGTAGCCCATTGTAACCCTGTAAGCAGGATATAAAAGCCGCTTTTATAATTAGGGTTTGTGATTACTACTGTTGTTGTGTTTTTAGAGAGAGAGGAAAACACTGTAGCTGCACTTTGTATTTTTTTCCCTGATAATAGTGAAATCCCTGCAACTCCGTGGACGTAGGCAAATTGCCGAACCATGTAAATACTGTCTTGTGCGTGTGATTATTTTTCTTTGACGTGTGTTTTCTCTATTTTTTTTTTTTTTTGTTTCTCACAGGTTGGAATTTAGGTTGAATTCCCAACAACTGGTATCAGAGCCTAGGGTTAGGTTTGAGTGGGAGCAATGGCAGAGAAAGCAGGAAAGGCGTCTGGAATAGGAAAGTTTGATGGCACAGACTTCGCGTATTGGAGGATGCAGATTGAAGATTATCTTTATGGGAGGAAATTACATCTGCCTCTTTTGGGGACAAAACCTGAGACTATGAAGGCTAATGAATGGGTTCTTCTTGACAGGTAGGTACTAGGAGTTATCAGGTTAACTCTGTCTAGGTCTGTTGCACACAATGTTGTGAAGGAGAAGACCACAACGGATCTGATGAAGGCTTTGTCTGGTATGTATGAAAAGCCGTTAGTAAATAACAAAGTGCATCTGATGAAGAAACTATTCAATTTGAAGATGGCAGAAAATGCATCAGTAGCACAACATCTGAACGAATTTAACACTATCACAAATCAATTGTCGTCTGTAGAAATTGATTTTGATGATGAGATTCATGCTCTAATCGTCTTGGCTTTTTTGCCAAACAGTTGGGAGGCAATGAGGATGGCAGTAAGTAATTCCACAGGAAAGGAAAAGTTCAAGTACAATGATATTCGAGATTTAATTCTGGCTGAGGAGATTCGCAGAAGAGATGCAGGTGAAACCTCAGGATCTGGTTCTGCCCTAAACCTTGAGACAAGAGGCAGAGGTAATAACAGAAATTCAAATTGGGGTAGATCAAAATCCATAAATTCTAATCGGAACAGAAGTAAATCTAGATCAGGCCAACAAGTACAATGCTGGAATTGTGGGAAAACAGGTCACTTTAGGAACCAATGCAAAAATCCTAAAAAGAAGAATGAAGATGATTCTGCTAATGCTGTAAAATAAGAGGTACATGATGCATTACTTCTTGCAGTAGACAGTCCACTTGATGATTGGGTTTTGGACTCAGGAGCTTCGTTTCATACAACTCCACACCGAGAAATCATACAGAATTATGTTGTAGGTGATTTTGGTAAGGTGTATTTGGCTGATGGTTCAGCCTTGGATGTTGTAGGTATGGGAGACGTCCGGATATTGTTGCCCAATGGGTCTGTTTGGTTACTGGAGAAGGTTTCACATATTCCTGACCTGAGGAGGAATCTGATTTCTATTGGATAACTTGATGATAAAGGGCATGCAATATTATTTGTTGGTGGTACTTGGAAGGTTGCAAAGGGAGCTAGGGTATTGGCTCGTGGAAAGAAGACTGGTACTCTATATATGACCTCAAGTCCAAGAGACACAATTGCAATTGCTGATGTAAGTACTGATACAAGCCTATAGCATCACAGACTTGGTCACATGAGTGAGAAAGGGATGAAGATGTTGCTATCAAAAGGAAAACTACTAGAATTGAAGTCCATTGATTTTGACATGTGTGAAAGCTGCATCTTAGGAAAGCAGAAAAAGGTGAGCTTCTTGAAAACTGGTAGGACACCGAAGGCTGAAAAATTGGAGTTAGTGCACACTAATTTATGGGGGCCTTCTCCGGTTGCATCCCTTGGAGGTTTAAGGTATTACATCACTTTCATTGATGACTCAAGCAGAAAGGTATGGGTTTATTTTCTGAAAAATAAATCTGATGTATTTGAAACTTTTAAGAAGTGGAAGGCCATGGTTGAGACAGAAACAAGTTTAAAACTAAAATGTTTAAGGTCTGATAATGGAGGAGAGTACACAGATGGAGGGTTCAGTGAGTATTGTGCTGCATAGGGAATTAGGATGGAAAAGACCATTCCTGGGACACCACAGCAGAATGGTGTGGCTGAGCGCATGAACAGAACTCTTAATGAGCGTGCTAGGAGTATGAGGTTGCATGCTGGACTATCAAAAACTTTCTGGGCTGATGCTGTTAGCACTGCAGCTTACCTGATAAACCGAGGGCCATCAGTTCCCATGGAGTTCAAACTTCCTGAGGAGGTTTGGAGCGGTAAAGAGGTAAAGTTTTCCCATTTAAAATTTTTGGTTGTGTTTCTTATGTTCATATTGATTCTGATGCTCGTAGTAAACTTGATGCTAAGTCTAAAATATGTTTTTTCATTGGCTATGGTGATGAGAAATTTGGTTATAGGTTTTGGGATGAACAAAACAGGAAAATCATCAGAAGTAGAAATGTGATATTTAATGAACAGGTTATGTACAAGGATAGGTCAACTATAGTCTCAGATATTGCAGAGATAGATCAAAAGAAATCTGAGTTTGTCAACTTAGATGGATTGACTGAAAGTACTGTCCAAAAAATGGGTGAAGAAAATAAGGAGAATGTAGATTCACAGGTAGATCAGAGTACACTTGTAGCTGAAGTCTACAGATCTTCTAAGAACATTAGACCTCCACAGCTTTATTCACCCGCTTTAAATTATCTACTATTGACTGATGGTGGTGAGCCAGAGTGTTATGATGAAACCTTGCAAGATAAAAATTCAAGCAAGTGGGAGTTAGCCATGAAGGATGAGATGGATTCCTTATTGGGGAATCAGACATGGGAATTGATTGAATTGCCAGTAGGAAAGAAGGCTTTTCACAACAAGTGGGTATACAGAATAAAGAATGAGCATGATGGTAGCAAACGTTACAAGGTCAGATTAGTTGTTAAAAGGTTCCAGCAGAAGGAAGGCATTGACTACACAGAGATATTTTCTCCAGTTGTGAAGATGTCAACAATTAGACTGGTGCTGAGAATGGTGGCTGCAGAAAACTTACATCTTGAGCAGTTAGATGTGAAGACGGCATTCTTTCATGGTAATTTGGAGGAAGACCTTTACATGATTCAGCCAGAAGGGTTTATTGTTCAGGGACAATAGAATCTAGTCTGCAAACTGAGAAAGAGCTTGTATGGCCTAAAACAAGCCCCTAGATAGTGGTACAAGAAATTTGACAATTTTATGCATAAAATTGAGTTCAAGAGATGTGAAGCTGATCATTGTTGCTATGTTAAATTCTTTGACAATTCTTATATCATTTTACTGTTGTATGTGGATGATATGCTCATTGCAGGGTCTAGCATTGAGGAGATTAATAATCTGAAAAAGCAATTGTCAAAACAGTTTGTAATGAAGGATTTGGGAGCTGCAAAGCAAATCCTTGGTATGAAAATCATTAGAGACAAGGCTAATGGTACATTGAAGCTTTCACAGTTAGAGTATGTGAAGAAAGTTCTCAGCAGGTTCAACATGAATGAATCTAAACCAGTGAGCACATCCTTGGGTACTCATTTCAAACTGAGCAAAGAACAGTCACCGAAGACAGAAGAAGAAAGGGACCATATGAGCAAGGTGCCCTATGCCTCAGCTATTGGCAGCTTGATGTATGCTATGGTGTGTACAAGGCCAGACGTTGCACATGCAGTAGGAGTTGTGAGCAGATTCATGAGTAGGCCTGGAAAGTAGCATTGGGAGGCAGTCAAGTGGATTTTGAGATATCTGAAGGGTTCATCAGATATATGTCTTTGCTTCACAGGTGTAAGTTTGAAGCTGCAAGGTTATGTAGATGCTGATTTTGCTGGTGATATTGATAGTAGAAAGAGTACTACTGGGTTTGTATTTACTCTGGGTGGTACATCTATATCATGGGCTTCAAATTTGCAAAAGATTGTTACTTTGTCTACTACAAAAGCTGAGTATGTTGTAGCAACTGAAACTAGAAAGGAGATGATTTGGCTACATGGTCTCTTAGATGAATTAGGTAAGAAGCATGAGATGGGCATTCTACACAGTGATAGTCAGAGTGCAATCTTTCTTGCCAAAAATTCTGCTTTTCATTCAAAGTCGAAACATATACAGACAAAATACCACTTTATCTGGTACCTTGTTGAAGATAAGCTGGTAATACTTGAGAAGATATGTGGATCTAAGAACCCGGCAGACATGTTGACTAAGGGTGGCACTATTGAGAAGTTGAAGCTGTGTGTAGCTTCAATTGGTCTTCTAACTTGAGGACAGGAGGATGAGTTGCAGGGATGAGGGATTGCTTTTGGAGGATAGCGGCTGATGTTGATGATTAAACTAGTCTCCAAGTGGGAGAAATGTTGGGTTTTGTGGAGCCTAGTTTATTTTTGGCTCGTTTTGTAGCCCATTGTAACCCTGTAAGCAGGATATAAAAGCCGCTTTTATAATTAGGGTTTGTGATTACTACTGTTGTTGTATTTTTAGAGAGAGAGAAAAACACTGTAGCCACACTTTGTATTTTTTCCCTGATAATAGTGAAATCCCTGCAACTCCGTGGACGTAGGCAAATTGCCGAACCACGTAAATACTGTCTTGTGCGTGTGATTATTTTTCTTTGACGTGTGTTTTCTTTATTTTTTTTTATTTCTCACAGGTTGGAATTTAGGTTGAATTCCCAACATTTTTTACCCCTATGTCAACATAAAATCTCAAAAAAACCTATAGTACTTGAGTTTAACATTTTGGATGTTGATACTAGGAAAGATATAGATAATGAAATAAGATATGACAATGACAGTGATTAAATTAGAAGAATCTTAGAATGGGAATTCTCGTTTGGATTTCATATTTGTAATTAATTAGTTTACATTAGATTGAGAATTCTCTTTTGGATTACATATTGTAAATTTGTAGTTAGCTAATTTTTATATGCTAACTAGCCTAACTTATTTTGGATTTGGAACTTAGAATTTGGAAAATATTTTCTATATGTGCAGATAATATTTTGGTACTTAGTTGCTAATTAAACATGTACTAAATTTTTTAGATACATTATGTCAAAAGTTAAATATATTTTATTTTATTAGAATGACATAAGATCGATGTAGTGCGTGCAAATTACATTTTATGATGCAATTTTTTTTTTTAAATAGATGGGTTTATATTTTAAGTGATTATATAACATACAAAATCACTGTCAATAGGATTTTTGCTTAAAATATGAAAATAGTAAGGATCTTACGATCCACAATCCACGATCCGATCTTACGATTCATGATCCTACCTACCTCTCACAATCATACGTAGGATCCTGATTTTGACAACCTTGGTGGAGGGGCTATGATTGCTCCCATTACTAATACAATAGGAGGTCCAATATTGTTAATCATAAGTGGGTGATTAGGTGGGAGTGGAATGTGGTGAGAGTGGCCTTGGAACTTGGTTCCCATTCCCGCAGATATGCTTGGCAGGGACATTCCCTACGGCACTGTTGGGTATATAAAGGGTATTGTGCTTGAATGCCGTTCTTACTTCATTTCTCGAGAAAGGTTGGCCGAGCAAGGATCGGACGGTAAAACTTGGGTCCACAATTGGTATGGATTCAGGCTAGGCTTCTGGGCAGAAAGAGGCCAAGTTCGTGGGCCACACCTTTATATCTGGGTTCCAGGCCCAAATGGGTTCGGGTACAGAGTGCCGTACAGAATCAAATTGGAAATTTGGGATTAAAAATTTGTTTTGACACTACGTTTTAAAGCACATAGCTCACCCAATATGCAAATTAGATCAAAAAGTGGAGAGCTTTAGAGAGTAGATGTCACGATCTTTCCAACGGTAACTTGTTTAGTTGTTTGAACCAAATGGAGGTTGGAAGAGGCAAAAAGCAATGTCGTGAAAATAGGTCAAAATTAAGGAAACCTACAAAAATGACAATTTTTGTGCTTGTTTTACGCTCAAATTCTTAATGAGAAGTGCAAAATTGATCCAAAAGACTAGTGCATTTTCTAAGCAGTCTCAAGTTATTGCCTGGTTTGTGAGAAATTTCTCCTTGAAAATTGATCAAGGATTCCAAGAAGATAAACTGTTGGACCAGACCATTTCCAAGACCAATAACTGTCTACACAGTGCTCCAAATGACACAAAGTCAAGAGCTTTACGAAGTGCACAGGGAGATCTTTTCGATGATAGTAAGAATGCACAAAACAGAACTTGGCAAGACCTCCAATCAGGGCACCAGATTTGGTAACTTGAAACTGTCAAATCTGGACCAAGCAAAACCCATAAGCTGCTGAAAATTGGACCCATAAACCTTTGTAGGGACTAACCCCCCCCCAAGGAAGGTGCAATGGGGACTTAGTCCCCACAAAATAGTTAGGCTAGATCCTAAATTTAAGCAGCCTCTTAGCTGCATGCAAACAAGGTTTTGGATGCTGGAATAGTAGAAGCAATGGCAAAGCCAGAAATATTTTCCAGGGAGGGCCATGGTAAACATAATAAAATTCTTATGTATAAAAAATGACTTAAAAAAATCTTTATTTCACATTAACTTTAACTTAAAATAGTTGTGCCCAATTCTTTAGCAATCTCTTTTTCTATATATATAGTTAAATAGTTGCTCAAAAACTCATTGTCCATCTTGTTACGAAACTTTTTCATGACAAGTTTCATGGCTGAGAATGCACGTTCTGTAGTTTTTGTTGAAACAGGAAGAGTAAGCACAAATTTGATCAATAATCTATCAACAAGTGGATAGATTTTTGATTTTCCAACTCTCGCCAACCCTTGGCATAATTCAAAAAGTGTCAATAGATTCTTTAAATCTGGATGTTGAGGAACGTCAAGCTCAAAAAGTTGAAGTTGAGTTTTTAAATTCCCTTTTTCTTGCTCCGTGAAATCTTCAGGATAAAATGTATTAGCAAGCTTGCAAATATCATCAATATCAAACATCTTATATCCATTAATAGGATTCAGGGTGAGTTTGGTTCAGCTTTTTATAAAAGTGCATAATGAAAAAGTGGAGTTTTTAAAAAGTCCATAATGAAAAAGCTGAGTTTCAAAAAGCTGAGTGTTTGGTAAAGCTGTTAAAAAGTGTTTTTTGAAAAAGCTGAGTGTTTGGCTAGCACTTATAAAAGTGGCTGTTTGAAGGGTAAATTACCAAAAAGGACAATGTGTTATAAGGGAGTTTATTTCATACCTTTTTTTTTTTTTTTTAATGTGAGTTTATTTCATACTTAATTAAAAATCAACTACGTCATATACTTACTAAATAATAATAATAATAATAATAAATATATTATTGGTATTATTCTAATAATGTTTGGGCAATTTTTCTTTTTTAGTGTCATAATTATTTGTTATTACCATTAACGACTTCTTATTAATATTAATTAAATCTAAATAATTTTCATCATCATGAAGCACAAAATGAAAATGTAAAAAGATGATAAAATATACACCAATAATCCAAATTTAAATTGTACTACATAAAAATGTAAAAACATATAAAATACATATCAATAACCCAATTTTAAATTGTACAACACAAAAATGTAAAAAAGATGATAAAATACATACCAATAACCCAAGTTTAAATTGTACTACATGATATTATAAATAAATAAATAAAAAAGACAACTACTAATTATTATCCTCCCAAATGGAATTAGCAATGGAATCACGAAGAACCACCATCGCAGGGTCTGTTAAAGATCCTGAGTTCTGCTCGCTTCACTATTATGTTCTCTTCTAGAAATTGAATCTCGATTGGCGTTTATGAAGAGCCATAGTAGCAGATACAATAAATATTTGGATATGGAATGGAAAAGATGGCATGTTTCTGATAATTCTCCATTTATTCTTCCACACACCAAAAGTGCGCTCAATCACACATCGAAGAGATGAGTGAGCATGATTAAATTTTTCATGTCTAGTTCTAGGGCTTCCACCTCTCCTTCGAAAGTCTTGAAGACGGTATGATATCCCCTTGTATGGTGCCAAATAGCCTTTCACCATTGGGTGTCCAGAATCAACTACATAATATTTCCCTAGAAAAAAAAATTCAATTGTATTAACACACTCACACAATATGTCATTATAATGAACAATTGATTAATCAATTACAAACCTGGTGGTGGGTGCGGAAAGTTGTTACTTTCTTTATGAATAGTATGAAGAAAAATGTGAGTGTCGTGTGCTGCAACTTCCCATCCAGGCAAAACAAATGTGAATAACATATCAAAGTCACATGCAACCATCACATTTTGGGTTGGATATCCCTTTCTTCCATAGTATGGAATAGACTTATCAGTAGGTACAACCGTTGTCACATGTGTACCATCAATTGCACCGATGCAATCCTAATGAGCAATATTAATAGTTTTCAGTTCCACATACATTGTATTATCTTAAAGACAATAACACTTATTCAAATATACAATAGTACACATACTTTGAAATGTGGCCAATAAATTGGATGGTCTTGTATTTTGGTTGGAACTTCACTAAAAGTTGGATCAGAAGGCTTTACATATGCAGCTGTAAAGCGAGCACCCAACAGAGTAATCATCTTCTCAAAATGTCTACTTATGGTTTCACCCGAATGCTGAAATATTTCTTGAACCATTCGGTTACATGTTCCATGACCTAGTATCAGTAAACAGATTGCCACTAACTCTTCTAACCTTATATTCCTTGAATGTTGAAGTCCATAGTCACGTTGTAAAACTTGACACAAATTACTAAACACTTCCTTTTTCATTCTAAACATGTTGTAACACAGTATCTCATTGCCTTCCATGCAGCGTCTCACCCAAACCCACCCTGTTTGTACAGAATCATAACAAGGAGTCTTATTAATGTATTTATTGAAATATGTCACAACTGCTTCACAGGTAACTGCCACAAGTTGGTAAAACTCCTCATCAGAATTGTCATTACTATCATCATCATCAGAATCACTGTCACTGTCACTGTCATCATCACTGTCACTACTCTCACCATCATCATCATCATTGTTATCACCATCATCATCATTGTCAGCATTGTTATAATCATCACCATCATGATAATCACAGTAATTTCTGTAATCCCCATCCATTAATAGTTCCATAAAATTGTCACTCTTATGAGTACCATTATAATCATCCATATTGGTTTAAGCTACACAACAAAGTAACAAATAATCAACCATTGCAAATACTTAATATAATCAACATAATAATCAACAAACTCTACATCAAACAATTCAACATCAAGTACATAACACTGTAACAGTTGCTTCAAATGTGTTTACATTACACATATATTAGTCCAAAGATAATACTAAATATCACATAACTTAGTTTAAAGTTAATACAACATAAAGCTAATATTAGTCGTATACTAATACAACATAAAGTTAATATTAGTCCTAAGCTAATACAGAGTACTACATAAGGTTGGTCACTTCTTTTGGTTCAAACAAATCGTTTCTTGTAGCCACTCCAGCTTTGACTCTGGCTCCTTGAAAGTTAGGAACATCTCCCTACGTGACTTTTTTAGTAAGACAATGGAAGCTTGAATCGCAAACTGGTTATCCACTCCAGGAAGTGCTCTCACAATCGCCATGACATTATCAATTGAACTTGGTGACTCTCGAGAAGTACCTTCATTCCTATTCTGACATACAGTTATTAATTGACTAATACGATTGTCCAACATTGCAGCTCCTCCTATCTTCTTCTTTTTCTTCTGTGAGGGTATTGATTCACTAGTTTGCTTTTGTCCTGAACTACGTGATTGACTAGTTTGTCCTTGCAGCAAACTATTAATGTCTAAACTCATTTCACATTGGTTATTCTTAAATTCGGAGCTACCATCTGAATCACCAGCACCCTCTTCTGGCATTGTTGGAGGGAGTGTATTTGAAGAAGGGGTCCATGCAGCTACCCCAGTTGCTGCGACATCCCTAAACATTATTTCAAGTTGTTCTAGATTCTGTAGACCTTTCTCTCGAAATTTTTTAGCTTTGGGTAATTCCTACAAAATGTAATTATAATTTCACTCAGTTAACAATAATATAAAAAAAAAAAACTATCTCCAACTAACCACATATTAATAAAATACTCAACTCACCTTCAACTTCCGCTTCCACCAATCATTAGGAGCAGCAATTGTTCCCTTCACTGCATCCCAACCTAAACCTGTGTCAAGACTCCTCAATTGTTCCCACACTCTCCAATCACCTTTCAATACATCCCACCTACTTTTTAATTGGTCCTTATCATAGTCTTGACCGGTCATATCACAAAATTTAGTCACCACCTTGGCCCAACCTTTGGTATTAAAGCCAGCACCTTTTGTTCTATTGCCGGCTTGAATTTGTTCCACACAAAGGTCACAAAAAATAGTTGTCCATGTTGGATTAACATCCCAATCTGCTCTAGCCTTTTTTTCCTCGGGGTTGGAAGAGGTTTTTTTACCCATCTATAAAAATAACTAATAAATATAACCCCATAACATAACTAATAAAACTTGAAAATTCATATCAAGCAAAAGACTTTCAACCACAACCTTAAAAACCCAGATAATTAAATAACTAATAATCAACATCAAAACACAAAAACTTTTGGTTGTGTGGGGTGCTGATGAGGTGTGCGTGCTCTACTGATGTGGGGTGCGTCTGCTGCTGATGGGGCATGCGTGTGCAGCTGCACATGCATGCCCCATCAGCAGCAGACGCACCCCACATCAGCAGAGCACGCACACCCTGCAGCACCTCACCATGCAGCAACCAAACAAGCCTAATAATCATTATGATCATTCAGCAAACATTCATTATGAGTAATTAAGCTAACATTCAGCAAATATGAATCAATGATGGCATCATGAACCACAAAAGAAAGAAAGAAAAATCCGTAAAACCTAAAACAAAAACAAACCCATCTCCAAAAACTAATGCAGAGTAATAACTCAACAAACATTCATTCTGAGTTAATTAAAGTTAACAATCTATTATTGAATCAATGATGGCATCAAGAACCACACCAAAAAAAAATTAATAATAATAATAAATTTTTAAAAAAATCTGTAAAACCCAAAACAAAAACAAACCCATTTTCAAGCACGAACACAGTGACACATACAAACACAAACACGAACATGCACAGTGAGAGAGAGAGTTTTGAGAGAGAGAACTGAAAGATAAAGAAAAGGGAGGGGGTGTTGAGATGAGAGTTGAGATAAAGACAGAGCATCCACAAAAAAAAAAAAAAAAAGTTATTTAATTACGAAGACAGAGCATCCATAAAGACAGAGCATTAGTCCTTTACCTAAAGACAGAGCATCCATAAAGACAGAGCATCCACAAAATAAAGACAGAGGACTTAAGACAGAGCTATCCACAAAATTAAAAAAAAAAAAAAAAAATTACGAGTAAATCTACCTACAAATTTTTTTCAGTACCCAGCAACAGAACAAATACATCTTTAGCAAGAACAAAAGCATGCAAGATCCGAAATTTTTTTTGGTACAGATCGGCGGTTTTTTTGGTAGCAGATATGTAAAAAAAAAAATTTCAGATCAGTGTTGGTACCTGGCGGTTTTTGGTAGCAGATCGGCCTTGCTTCGTGTTTTGTTGATCAAAACTCTCCCTTCAAAACATATTTCTCAAATCAGATTACACAAATTAAATTATAAAAAAAGAAAAAAAATTTACAGAGGAAGCCGCTGAAGAAGACAAAGAAAGAAGAAGAAGAGGAAGAAGATTTTCAAGACAAAAGAAAAGAGAGACTTACGCAGAGCTGAGAGGAGCCGATCTCTTCGTGAGGGAGCTGCGCAGAGAGAGATGAGATGACAGAGCAATTTCTCTGAAGGGTAAAGACAGATGAGATGGGCTGCGTGTGTGAAGATTCTGAAGTGTTAACCCTTGCCCTTTAGTCAAGGGCAGTTTTGTAACTCCACGAGCCCAACGGATATAAATAAAAGCTGGGACTCAGCTTTTCAATTATGGAGCTACCCTCATCCATTTTGGAAACGCGCAAATCCTGAAGGAATATAAAAGCCAACTTTTTCTAAAAAGTTGGCTTTTATTCTCACCAAACGCACATATGGAGCCAGCGTTTTTGAAAAGCCAACTTTTAGGCTTGGAAAGTTGAACCAAACGGGCACTAAGTCCCCATTGCACCTTCCTTGGGGGGGAGTTAGTCCCTACAAAGGTTTATGTGTCCAATTTTCAGCAGCTTATGGGTTTTGCTTGGTCCAGATTTGACAGTTTCAAGTTACTAAATCTGGTGCCTTGATTGGAGGTCTTACCAAGTTCTGTTTTGTGCATTCTTACTATCATCGAAAAGATCTCACTATGCACTTCGTAAAGCTCTTGACTTTGTGTCATTTGGAGCACTGTGTAGACAGTTATTGGTCTTGGAAATGGTCTGGTCCAACAGTTTATCTTCTTGGAACCCTTGATCAATTTTCAAGGAGAAATTTCTCACAAACCAGGCAATAACTTGAGAAACTGTTTGTTCTAGGACATAGACAAACATTACTGCTTAGAAAATGCACTAGTTTTTTGGATCAATTTTGCACTTCTCATTAAGATTCTGAGCGCAAAACAAGCACAAAAATTGTCATTTTTGTAGGTTTCCTTAATTTTGACCTATTTTCACGACATTGCTTTTTGCCTCTTCCAACCTCCATTTGGCTCAAACAACTGAACAAGTTACCATTGGAAAGATCATGACATCTGCTCTCTAAAGCTCTCCACTTTTTGATCTAATTTGCATATTGGGTGAGCTGTGTGCTTTAGAACGTAGTGTCAAAACAAATTTTTAATCCCAAATTTCCAATTTGATTCTGTACGGCACTCTATACCCGAACCCATTTGTGCCTAGAACCCAGATATGAAGGTGTGGCCCACGAACCTGGCCTCTTTCTGCCCAGAAGCCCAGCCTGAATCCATACCAACTATGGACCCAAGTTTTACCGTCCGATCCTTGCTCGGCCAACCTTTCCCGAGAAATGAAGTAAGAATGGCGTTCAAGCACAATACCCTTTATATACCCAGCAGTGCCGTAGGGAATGTCCCTGCCGAGCATATCTACAGGAGTGGGAACTAAGTTCCAAGGCCACTCTCACCACATTCTAGTCCCACCTAATCACCCACTTATGATTAACAATATTGGACCTCCCATTGCACTAGCAATGAGAGTAATCATAGCCCCTCCACCAAGGTTGTCAAAATCGGGATCTTACGTATGATCGTGGGAGGTAGATAGGATCGTAAATCCTAGGATCGGATCGTGGATTGTAAGATCCTTACTATTTTCATATTTTAAGCAAAAATCCTATTGATAGTGATTTTGTATGTTATATAATCACTTAAAATATGAAGCCATCTATTAAAAAAAAATTGCATCATAAAATGTAATTTGCACGCACTACATTGATCTTATGTTATTCTAACGAAATAAAATATATTTAATTTTTGACATAATGTATCTAACAAGTTCAGTACATGTTTAATTAGCAACTAAGGGTCTGTTTGGATACAGCTGAAAACTGAAAACTGAAAACACTGTAACAAAATAATTTTTAAATGTGTGAATAGTACCGTAGGACCCATTTTTAATGAAAAAGTTGCTGAAAAGTGAAAATTGTGGGTCCGTGAACAGTGAAATTTGGGTTGAAAAGTCAATTATGGCAGCTACTGTTCATTGAACAGTAGCCGCTACAGTGCTGCACAGTAAAAAAGCCACTGGGAAAAGCTTGAAACGCGTGTGAAAAAAAAAAAAAAAAAAAAAAAAAGGAGCTGAAAACGTAACGCCAGATGCAAATTTGGGTTTGTGAGCTCAGCTATGGTCGATATTTGTGAGACCCACCATGATAGACACCAGTCCAAGATGGCACCACCACCAGCTGTGGCCGCTGCTCCTCAGATAATCTCTATGCCTCTCTTCTTTCTCTCTCATCTGCTTGATTCAATGGTTGGGTTTTGTTTTAGTCGTGAGAAATCTTTGATTTTTGCTTGGGCTTACGAAGGGGAGTTTTGGATATGAAGGTTTGTGGATCTGTGGGTGTGGGTTTGGTCAAAGAGAGGTTAGGTTGAAGTGATTTTGGGCTGTAATGAATGACTAGAATGGAAGTATAGAGGAGCAAATTTCTGAAAATTTAAGAAAAATTGTTACAAGTTTTTTCCTCAATCTTTCATTCTGAAAATGTAAAAGAATTTCTTGGTTTAATTTTTTCAATTTAAATTATAATTGGGAATTAATTTTTTTTAATTAAAATTTTGACGTTGCATTTTTTAAATGCCAAATAGCATCTTTTAATATTATTTTAACTGTCACATCAGTGTCTAATGTTCCAACAAGACAGTCTATAAATAGTAGCTGTTACAGTACTGCTACAGTATATTTGTCACTAAAAAGATGAAAACGTTAATAAAAAAAAAAAGTTGAAACGCATTTAGGTCTAGACGTGGACGTAAAAACCACAAGCCAAACGAGCACTTAGATTAAAGACCAAAATAAAATGCTTTTTTTCATTTTAAAGACTAAAAATTATAAAATAAAAAAGTAAGAACTAAAATAGGAACATGGTCAATATATAAGGATTAAAAGTGTTTTATTTATCTTTATATATTAAGAAAATTCAAAAAGTAAGTTATTGCCATTTTTACCTCTAAAGATACTCTTAATTTAATTAATTTATCATTATTTTAAAAATAAAAAATAAAATTAAAATCGTAAATAGACAAAAGTTAAAAAGAAAAAAAATCTACCGGTTATTATTATTATTATTATTATTTTGGTTTTCTACAGTGTTTCTTTAAGGCTTTCAATCAGAGACTAATCACTGTTCGTGCCGGGTGGCTCCACGAAGGGGTAAAACACTGGCCTAGGAAATTCTTTTCAAAGTGCAGGTAGCAGGACTCAAACTAGGGAGTACACCTAATCAAGCCCAGTACAAGCACTTTGAGACCAAGAGCCCAATTAACCTGGCCAACCCTTGGATTTACCGGTTATTATTAACTCCCCACTAGATAGTCAACGTTTAAAAAAAAAAAGCTTCCCACTACCCACGTTCAAAAAAAAAAAACTATCCTACCAAATAATAAAAAAAGGAAAAACCATCCCACGTTAAAAAAAAAAAAAATGTCAAGCTAAACTATTTCACATTTCCTTTTTAAACTATTACATTATCAATTTATTAATTTTTATGTATTACATTTTCAATTTGGATTTGGGTAAACATGCAAATCTTATTCTCTTCGGACAAAAAAATCTTATCTATTTTTTCAAATGGTGATGAAAGAAAAATTGTGATGCTAAAAAAAAAAAAACTTCATTGCACGCGCGACTAATTTAGTACATTCCCTCGTGTAGGGTCGTGGTCGGACCTTACTGAACTACCCGAGCCACATAAAACAAAAGAGGGAATTTCTACCAGTCTTTACACGACACTCTCTGTCATAATTTTGCCTGAACCAAGCAATGCTTTCAAAATTCCACAAAGCATCCGATAAGGCCAGGAGGTTTTTACAAAACAAAGCTACCTTGTTTGTTAGGAACCTAACCATGACTAAGAACACCTCCAAAGTTCAGGCTCTCTATGACCTCTGCAACACCACCTTCACTCCCTCTCCCTCTGGAGCATAAAAAAAAAAAACTATCCTACCAAATAATAAAAAAAGGAAAAACCATCCCACGTTAAAAAAAAAAAAAATGTCAAGCTAAACTATTTCACATTTCCTTTTTAAACTATTACATTATCAATTTATTAATTTTTATGTATTACATTTTCAATTTGGATTTGGGTAAACATGCAAATCTTATTCTCTTCGGACAAAAAAATCTTATCTATTTTTTCAAATGGTGATGAAAGAAAAATTGTGATGCTAAAAAAAAAAAAACTTCATTGCACGCGCGACTAATTTAGTACATTCCCTCGTGTAGGGTCGTGGTCGGACCTTACTGAACTACCCGAGCCACATAAAACAAAAGAGGGAATTTCTACCAGTCTTTACACGACACTCTCTGTCATAATTTTGCCTGAACCAAGCAATGCTTTCAAAATTCCACAAAGCATCCGATAAGGCCAGGAGGTTTTTACAAAACAAAGCTACCTTGTTTGTTAGGAACCTAACCATGACTAAGAACACCTCCAAAGTTCAGGCTCTCTATGACCTCTGCAACACCACCTTCACTCCCTCTCCCTCTGGAGCATATCCTCCCTCTTCTCAAGCTTTACAGAGGCTCTGTTCCCTTCTGGGTATTTCTCATTTTCTTTCTTTTCTTCTACTTTCATTCTCTTTTGTGTCCAAGTTTACATCTTTATGTGCACTTTGCAAAGTTTGGCTTAATTATGGAAATGGGTATTGCACATTATGTCAATTTGTTCTGAGTTTGCGGTGTTTTGATTGCAGATTTGAAGAATTTGATTTTGGGGTTGCTTTTAATTGGGTATTATAATCTGAAGTTAGTATTAAAATCAAGATAATTAAAGAATGGAAAATAAAATGCTTGTTAAGAAAATTTTTGGTTTCTCTTTCAGTTGGGGATACATTTGGATTCCTAATATAGGGGTCTTATTGGAGTTAATTGTTTTGGAAATTTCAATACACATGAGTAAGGATGTAATAGACATGGAATTGGACCATAATATCGACTTTTCAATATGCATTACTGAATTCTTTTAATCGAAGGATAGAGCTGCCCTTTCTAAGGAAAGTTTTACTCAATACATTATTAAATTTTATGAAAGATTAGAGATTAATGAATCTTTATGCTTCTAAGACAATATGTTTTATGTATTTTTGTTAAAGATTTTGTTGTAAAATGAATCTTTATGCTTCTAACACATTATTGATTTTCATTCTATTACAGATACATTTGGTCCAGCTGATGTTGGGCTTGAAGAGGAACTATCAGATGATGATCGAGGACATGGAATTTTTGGACTTAACCAACTAAACAGGATAGCACGATGGGCACAACCAATAACTTATTTGGACATATATGAATGTGATAGTTTTACGGTAAGCTCAGCATCTTCTTATTCTGAATGAAAATTTTTGAAGCCTGTTGTGCATGCTCATCTCATTAGAAGTTTGTAATTCTCAGTGTTCCTGTTACAGAACTTTAAAATATGGGTGCATAATGTTTTTGCTCAATTCTTTTGATTCGTTCTTATTTTGATCATTTATCAGTAGTTTCTAAACCTGCCTCTTTGCATGCATGTCCGATGTTATCTGTGTGGCAAGTTTGTGCATGTGACAAGCTGTTTCAGATATAATACTCAAGTATTGAGGACGTCTATTTACTTTTCATTTGTAGATGTGTATATTTTGCTTTCCTACTTCTGCAATTATTCCACTCCATGACCATCCCGAGATGACTGTTTGTAGCAAAGTTCTCTATGGCTCTATGCATGTGAAAGCTTATGATTGGGTTGAGCCTGCCCAAATCCAGGAAAGAAAAGGACCTAGTTCCTTTCCAGGTCTGTTTTCTCATATCATTTTCAGCTCGTCACAACAGATTCTAGGACTTACAATAAGGTGATTATGGCTTGATTATTATGTATATTCCTTGTGATTATGCACTTCTATACTATGGGGCTTTAACCTCTCAATTCCCTGTACTAATGGAAAAAATTTAATCGTAAATTTAAAATGAACTGGGAACATAATAAGATTGATGTTGACTCAAAAAAAGGGGGGGGGGGGTGGTGTTCAATTGAGTCTGTGATCTATGGGCTTATTTAGAACACAGAAATCCCAATATGCCTATTTTCATATGTTTCTCTGATCATTGTGTTTAGATTATTATTATTATTATTTTTAAATTACTTCCTTGTCAAATAAATGAATGGTGGAAAATAATACATGTGGCCAACCCTTACTAGTCTGCTGAAGACCCATAGCCAACACCAAAATTTTAGGACTAAGGCTTAGTTGTTGTTCCCTGTCAAATAAACCCAGTAACACATATTTCGCTTAGTATAGACCTAGTATGTTGTTGCTAACAGCTAACTGTAATGTTAAAAAGGGAAAATTGCATGCTAATAATCTGAAAGTTACAATTCTCAGCTCCAAGTTAAAAAAAAAAAAAAAAAAAAAAAAAAAAAAAATCAAAGGTAGATTATCTTTTGTTGAGTTTTGATTAGAAACAGTGTATATTATATATGATAAGAGCTTTTCTCTTCTTTTCCTGTTGTCCAATACCTCTAGTTGTAGATGCAAGTATTGTATTCATAATGCGTCATCTCAAATGGTAGGTCTGCTTGCTATATTGGTTTGCCCTAAACAGTCCTTAATAAGTCAATCCATGGGCTAAATTTTACCCTGTTGGTTGGAGGCTTTGAGCTGCATATCTATGAATTCAGTGTTATGATATGCCATATATCAGCCAATTAGACTACTGTTACAATATTGAACATCCGCTTGTATGACTTTACTGTCCACATCATTGTGAAACGTGGGCTTGACTCTGCAATTCCCCTTAGTTGTAATCACCAATCCCCTGCCAATAGCTGGTCTGCATATCTCTAATTGGGGCACTGCCACCTTTGCTGAAAGAGGGATAGCAATTTCACTCTTCATGTATCACTGTCAATTGTCTGAAAAGTAACTTGATTGCTATTTCCTCAACTGTGTAGCAGCCAAATTTCATGAGTAGGATTGACATTTTCTTGTTATTGGGAATCTGAGAGGCCATATCACTCATGAGCTTATTTAAAGGATCATAAAGTCTTTAGCTGACCCCAAAATTTTGGGACTAAGGGTTGGTTGTTGTTGTATATAGTCTTGGATCTTGCTCTTGATTTCCAGATATTGAGGGTCAGTAGTTGGAAGTTTTGATGAATTTTTCTCTGATTTGCAGTAAGATTGGCAAAGTTGTCAGTTGATAAAGTTTTAACAGCACCTTGTGGGACCACAGTTTTGTACCCAAAGAGTGGGGGTAATTTGCATTGTTTTACTGCAGTCACCCCTTGTGCTATGCTTGACATCCTCTCACCTCCCTACAAAGAAGAAGCAGGCAGAAAATGTAGCTACTACCATGACTACCCCTACTCTACCTTCTGTAAGTATCTTAAAGTAATTTAATGTTTTTCCCCTCTTTTTTTTCCTTTCTGTTGTGCCATCCTATGATTATGCAAATATAGCTCTGTAATTCATACTTAATTTTTTCTTCTTCCTCCCTTTTATTATTATTTTTATTTAATTTTATGGAATTTACATAGAGAATCCCAAGGTTTCAAATTAAACCCCAAGTTTCTAATTATATGATGTTGGAGAACTATAGCCTGTGAAGCCCCCCCCCCCCCCAAAAAAAACAAAAAAAAAAAAAAAAAAGTGTGTAAAATAGATACATTAACAATAAAATAAAATTAAAAAAAAAAGAAAAAAGAAGAGTATATGAGAAAAAACATAGAAGCAAAGAAAAGCACTCATATATTGATACCCAGAAAAATGATAGATTGCATTGAGGTTGCAGATCAGAACACTGCAACACCCACAAGGCAACATTGTTTCAAACATTTAATTGAAATTGGGTTGCAAATAATTAATCTATAGAAAATAACATTTCAAATTAATAATGGTTGTATATTATTACTAGTTAATCTAGAGAAAATTACTATTCAAACCAATCGATATCTAATGTTATCACATACAAATTGAAACATAAAGGCCCAAATTAAAGAAAATATTGGAACTTGAAAATTTAAAATGGTCTTCTATTAAAAAAACACTAAAACTAGGGACTGGGGGACGAAAGTCCTTTGACAACCACCACCACCACTTCAAAAGATAGTAAACAGGGTGACCAACGGCAAAATCCTCATGAACTATTCTTCTTGAGTTTTAGAGCTATAGCTCCTGTAACTACCTGTGTCTCTGATTGGTTCAGCAACACCTCTACTTGACTTCATAAATTTGTTCATATTTACTTTTTGATTTTGTGAGCTAGAGATTTCAATATTATCAATAGTAGGGTGGAAAACCTTAAGAGAGGGAATTTGATGGAGAGAGAATGTTTTTTAGACAAAGTTTCCCTCCAAATCAGTTTGAAATAATTTTCTCTAATCTATTACATGGCAATTTAGATGACTATCCATGTGTATTTTAATAAGATTATCCATTAATTCATCTAAACAAGTTACATGACTATGAAATTGGTGATATGATTAACATGACCATGACATGCTCTATGGCCTTTTTTCAGTTTTTTTGAATGCCCCACATGAATGTCAGTGCTCCATTAGTCACAGCTGTGAAAAGTTGCAACTTTATAAGTACACAATTGACATTGAAATAATTTAAANTGGAGTTCCTTCCTCTTGATTCACTTCTAATCCAATTGCTTGGCGCTAACTTTACAATAAGTTCACCAACTTGAGAACCATTACCATCTTGCTTCATCTTTATATGTGACAAGTGAACACTAGTCACCTACACTCTCTTTATCACACATCAATGTAGTCACTAGATGATCAAAAGGTATGGGGAGCGATGCTGATAAGAATAACACTTTATATTCATCCTCATAATTCACCCCAAAACTTGACAATTGGGTTGTTCAACATGTTAAAAATGTTGAGATGCTCTAACAAATCTAAACCCTCATTCATATACAAACTATAAAGTTGCTTCCTCACATGCAATTTGTTTATCAGTCCCTTTCTCATATAAAGAACTTTTTGTTTTTCCCAAACTTCTTTTGTAGTTGAGACGAATAGCGCTAGCTGCTTTCTCATCCATCTCTACCCATTCTTCATCCTTCACCTATTCTGGTTTCTTCTCCTTCCCAAGCAAGGCCTTATAAACTCCTTGTTGAATTAAGAGATCTTTCATCTGCCTTTGCTAAAGAGAAAATTTCACTAGCCACAAAATTTCTCTACCTCATACTTTGTGCTTGATATCTTTAATGTATTCAAAGGATTGAATCCTCACATTGCTTTGATACCCTAGACTCAAATCAATAACAATAACTATGGAAAATAAATAACAAGCACGTAGAATTTATGTGATTTGGTAAATTGTCTATCTCCACAAGCGATAAACCCAAATCCCAAAACACCTTAGCTGCTACCTCACTAGGTTTTTAGGACTTCACTAATTCAGTTGCTGTATTCTTAAGCGAGTGCGCGCGTGCACATACACACATATATATTAAAGGAATTTAGAAAGTTAGTTATGACTTCAAAAAAAAATGTCAAAAATACCCATAATCTAATTAGATAATCTTTATTCTTAAAAAATAAAAAATAAGGTTAAAATTTTAATTCAAAAAAAATATTAAAAAAAAAACTACGATTTTTTTTTTTGGGGGGCTAAAAATTAGCACAATATATATGTATATAGTGCTATACAAATAGGATTTGGTTAAGTTTGTCGCTGACTTGGGCTTGGCAATTCATAACCACACGGGCCCACATCAACAGAAACCCAGTCCTGTGATAGAATTCGGTCTCCACCAGTAATTAAGTCGGGTTGTGTTATATTTATAACTGATTTCACGTAAACTTAGTTTTTCAATTATCACACACCACACACACACAACACACACACAAACACACACACATAATAATTAAATATGTTGAATATTCAATTCATCAATTTTTTTGAATAATCTCATCAGAGGAAAAACAGAGACCCAATATTTAATTTTGTTGATCTTATATATATATATATATATTTATATTTATATTTATATGTTACAAAGTTATTGTTTTTATTCTTTCGATCTTTGCCTCAGTACTGTAGATATGGCAAAATGGGTTAGAATTTTCTAACCCAATCCGATCCGACTAAAAAAATACTCGACTTGAACCTGAATTTTTTTACCCGAAGCAAAAATAGGTTGACCTGTGACTAGACTTGTGTTTTTTGCGGGTCAACTCACCTGACTCGCGACCCGAACTTGAACCCGAACCCGAACCATTTTTTTTTAAAACTTTTTTTTGGTAAAAAAAAAAAAAGTAAAATTAAGGTAATATTGGTTTAATTGTTTATTGTGAGCTTTAAGGAAACAATTGATACATTTACATAATTGCATGCAAATTAATTGAAAGATAAATGCATGTGGTTGAACATTCTGCAATGAGTAAAGATTTTTAGATATCAAATAGCAAAGTATATGCCAAGATAATATGTAGAGTTAAAAACATAAATTTAAAATTATAAATATGTGTGAGAAACATTCATAAGTGTGAAAATAGTGAAGCTAAAGTATCAAATTAGCATAAATTATAAATGCTTAAACTTATTTTTTAACAATTTATGTCCAAAATAAACGGCTTTTCAAAATAAATTATGATATTTCCTAGAGTATATGTTACTTAACAATGATATGATATTTATAAAAAAGACCATGTATAAATAAGTAAACAATCAGACTTTAATGTATATCTCAAATTGAAATAGAGTGTCATCTACAATTGATAATAGATTATAAAATTAATTTTCAAGATTGTAAATTTCTTGTATGTTTTTATTCTTTATCATATGAGTTATCCAATAAGTCATTTGTAATTTTGTTTTATGTTTTGAGATGTTGATATTGTGTAGAAATAAAACTTGTGTATCTGTTTTACTTATCTTTGTGTTATTTTGTTTTAGATAGCAATGTTATGATTTGTATAATTTTAAAATTATTGAATAAATATTAATAAGTTTAACTGAGTTCATTCTTGATATAAGTGGTGAATTCAAAATAATGCATTTTATATCAAGTAATTTATTACATAATTTTCCAAATGGCAAATACATGTTGTTTTCATTATTTAAAAAAAAAAAAATCATGTGAAAAATACGGGTCAACCTGACACAACCCGACCCGACTAGCAACTCGATTGACCTGACCCAAGCCCGACCCACCCATTTTTGCCATGTCTACTCAGTAGCCTTGTTTTGTAGACATTAATTTGGTCTACAGAGTCATTAATCTATTCATACTAACTCTTTTTAAATTGTAATTCTAGTAGTAGTATTTATTTAAATGGACAACACATCCAACAAGGCAAAAATCATATCTACCTCTAGGCTAAGTCAACCTTTTTGTATGTATATATATCTAAAAACTGAAGTGTAACATTTATTATTACTACGCTCCTGTTGAGTCACATCAACAGCTACATCATCCATTCATTTCCAACATTCTCTCTCATCTTCTTTTTTAACTTTTTTTTTTCTCTTATTAATTTTTCAACTTAATGTTATACTTTCACCAACTTTTCCTCTCCCTTTTATCTTTTCATCTCCCTACTACTATTTATCTTAATATCACTTTTCCTCAATCCCTTTATCTTCCTTTATTTTTGGTTTTTTTTTTATCCCCCTCTTACTATAAATTTATAATTCTCAATTTCATTCTATACATAGTTTTCCCACATACATAAGGTTATTTCATATCTACCTCTAGGCTAAGTCAACCTTTTTGTATGTTTATATATATATATATATATATATATATCTAAAAACTGAAGTGTAGCATTTATTATTACTACGCTCCTATTGCGCTAAAAGATAAGTGAGTTTTATTGATGAGCAAAATCAAAATGGAAAACATCTTCCAAATCACTGGGTAGTTCTTCTACCCATACATCAGTGTCAGCAGATGAAACTGCTCTACGAGCGAGAGAGTGGGCAAGCTTGTTACCATCCCTCTTTACATGCTGAAAACAAGAAGATCTAAAACCTCTCCGTAAGCACTTAATTTCCCCAACTACATGACCACATAAGGTTAAACATGCCTCCTGACTGTTGACTGCCTGAACAATACGAAGACTATCACCTTCAAATACCACATGTGAAAGACATAACTCCTGGGCAAAGATTACAGCCCGACTGCAAGCCAGAGCTTTAGCCAACTCCACAGAGTGAGGACAACAAATCTTCTGACTGAGGGCAGCAATGATTCGCCTTGCTGAATCCCTCACCACAACACCCAGACCAGCCATACCAAGACCTTCAAAGATGGCAGCATCAAAGTTAGCTTTGTACATACCTTCTTGTGGGGGCCGCCAATAGATAGGAGCAGAACGTCTCACTTGCAGAGTAGGCTTCTGGGTGATTTTAAAGAACTCCATAACCATCTCTTTTGCCCATCTACTAACCTCATGAAGAGGCCACGTCTGCTGCCTCTCTCTAATTCTGTTTCGCCTCTGCCACAAAATCCATGCAATTGTGGAGAACCAAGCCACCTTAAACACCGAACCCCTGTCAAGCACAGCCTCAAACAAATCCATAAAGGTTCTGAACTTCCTTTGATACAGACAGGCAAAGTTAGCTTCAGACCTCCACACCGACTGAGCCTGATCACACAACCACAATGCATGCATCAAGTTCTCCTCGGAATCATCACAGAGGGAGCAAGTCACCTCCAACTGAATCTGTCGTTTCTTCAGATTTTCCTTCGTGGGTAAGGAATCCTTCACTGCCCTCCATATGAAGTGCCTAACTTTATTCGGAGCTCGAATCTTCCATACACCCTTCCAGACCTGATTCATAGAATCCGGATTTGAGGAAGCTGGTTCTCCACTGGATGTCTCCCTTGCCAACATTCGATAAGCACTACGGACTGAATAATTTCCATCCGGTGTGAGAGGCCATATATAAGCATCATTCTGTCCATGAGCACAAACATAGATTCTTTTAATTTCTTCAACCTCCCAAGGAATAAAAATCCTATCCAGCAATCCTGTGTTCCAAACTCCAGTATTAGGTACTAGAAGCTCCTTGACCCAAACTGCATCAGAGTTCCCTCTCGGTGATAGGACTTTACTGTGATTAGTAGATGGCAACCACCTATGCTCCCAAATTTTGATCGAAGCACCATTACCGACCCTCCAAATAGCACCTTTTAGAATGACCTCCCTAGCTTGGAGAATACTCCTCCACGCATATGAGCAATTGGTCGGCACCCCAGCATCAAAAATAGTACCACCAGGGAAGAATTTCGCCTCAAAGACTTTAAATAGTAAAGAGTCTTTGTGCTGTACTAACCTCCAAACCTGCTTAGCCAGTAAGGCTTGGTTAAACTGCTGTAGATCCCGGAAACCCATGCCACCGACAGACTTTGAAGTACAAAGAGAACTCCACTTCACCCAATGTATTTTCTTTTTATCCCTCTGCCCCCACCAGAATCTTCTGATCATTGCTTCAATATCTTTACAAAGCCCAATAGGAAGTTTGAATACACTCATAGAGTATGCCGGAATAGACTGTATGACTGCTTTAATCATGACTTCCTTCCCCACTTGAGAGAGAAGTTTCTCCTTCCAGCCCTGCATACGAGACCAAATCCTCTCTTTTGTCTGTGTGAAGCATGCCTTCTTATTTCTTCCCACAAAGGAAGGCAGCCCCAAATACTTCTCGTAGTGTTGGATGGCCGGGACCCCAAGAGAGAATTTTATCGTCTCTTTGATTTCTTCCTCTGTATTTCTACTGAAGAACAATGTAGTCTTATCCTTGTTTACCATCTGCCCTGAGGCACTCTCATATAGTGCCAATAATTCCTGAATTTTTTCACACTCCTCAAGTGTTGACCTGCAAAATAGCAAGCAATCATCTGCAAAAAAGAGATGGGTTAACTTGGGTCCTCTTCTACAAATCGAAAACCCCTGGATGTCCCCAACTTCAGCCGCCTGCCTGAAAATAGCATTAAGCCCCTCCGCACAGAACAGGAATAGATAGGGAGAGAGGGGGTCGCCTTGCCTGAGACCCCTTGATGGCTTAATCATACCTTTCGGCTCCCCATTTACTAAGATAGAATACGATACCGTTGTAATGCACTCCATAATAAGAGAAACCCAAGAAGCCTGAAAACCCATCTTTAGAAGTATCTTCTCTAAGAACAACCACTCCACCCTATCGTATGCTTTGCTCATATCTAGTTTGAGAGCCATAAAACTTCTCTTGCCAAAACAGCCCGTCTTCATGTGGTGTAAAGACTCAAAGGCAATTAATATATTATCGGTAATTAATCTACCAGCTGTGAAGGCACTCTGTGTCTCCGAGATAAGGGAATTAAGCCAAGGCTTAAGCCTATTGGCTAACACTTTACTAACAATCTTATAGATGACATTGCAGAGACTTATCGGTCGAAACTCTGTAACTCTCTCTAGGTTTTTAACTTTCGGAATCAAAGAAATAAAGGTATGATTAATTGACCTTAAAATAGAACCAGAATTCAAACAGGACAGAACAGCTTGAGTTACCTCCATACCAACATCTGGCCAATATGACTGATAAAACAGTGGCGGCATGCCGTCTGGACCCGGTGCCTTTAAGGGAGCCATTTCCTTAATAGCAGCAGCCACTTCCTCTGATTTGTACTCCATCATAAGACCAGCATTAATTTCCCCTGTTACCACTTCCTGAACACCCTCCAAGACTTGGTCTAGCTCTCGTGGATTAGAAGAAGTGAACAATCTAGTATAATAATCAATAAACAAATTTGAAAAAACCTCCTCATCTTCCTGCCAAACCCCTCCTTCATCTCGTATGCCCCTTATAAAATTCCTTCTTTTCCTCTGAGTGGCTGTACCATGAAAGAACTTCGTATTCTGATCCCCACTTTGAATCCATTTCACATGAGACCGCTGATGCCACATCTGTTCCTCCCTTTCTATCAACAAATTTAATTCAGACTTCAGTCTCACTACCTCTTGAATATCCCCAGTTCTGACTGCTTCCTCCTCTGCTTTCCACAAAAGCTCTTTTACCTTCTTAATCTGCCTTGTAACATTGCCAAAGTGATCTATGCTCCATTTCTTAAGCATCTTCTTACACTTTTTCAGCTTTTTTGTTACTCTATACATTGGAAAACCATCCTGGTTGGATTCCCATGCACGAACCACTGTATTATGACAGCCCGGATCAGTCATCCACATAGCTTCGAATCTAAAGGGTTTACGTCTCCACCTCTGTTTTTCTCCTTTGGCATCCAATGTTAAGAGAATCGATCTGTGGTCCGAAGTAAAACAGGACAAATGCCGCACCCTCCCTGTCGGAAACCGTGCAAGCCACTCATAATTAGCAACCCCACGATCCAGTCTTTCCCAAATCAGCTCCCCCCACCTCCTGCCATGCCATGTGAAGGCTGGACCAGAGAAACCCAAATCCACAAAATCACAATGATCCAATGCCTCCCGAAACCTTTGCATCAAGTAATGAGGGCGTTGCACACCTCCCTTCTTATCTTCAACCCTTAAAAGCTCATTAAAATCTCCAAAGCAACACCACGGCAGCTTCGGCTTCGAGCTTAGCATCCGTAACATATTCCATCCCTCACATCTTCTGCTAGTCTCCGGCTCCCCATAAAACCCCGTTAGTCTCCAAGCATCTTCTCCACCACCATTCACAATCGCATCTATATGAAATTTCGAGAAACTATCCACCCACACAACTACCTCAGATTTCCACATCAAAGCCAAACCTCCACCTCTACCATTCTTAGGAACAGTAAACAAACCATCAAATTTTAAATCATAACATACCTTTTTCATATGCTCCTTATCAGACCACGTTTCCGAGAGAAACACGATCTTGGGACCCTGCGCCTGTACCAACTCGACAAGCTCTTGGACTGCACGGCGGGTCCCTAAACCCCTGCAGTTCCACGCCAAAGCAATCATTGAGATCGGCGGGGCTGGTGGCCAGCCTCCGCCGTTGGTTCTGAAGATTCCAAAGCTTCCTTCTTTTGTCGCCTCCCATCCTCTGTATTTTCTATCAAGCTCTCTGAGTGTTTTCTTTTCCTTGCTGTGAATGTCCTTTGACAGCTAACAGGGTCCGCACTAGAAGATTCTTGCTGGACTCGATCAAAAAACTCAATCTGATTCTTAACATTTGCTGGTTGCTGACTTGAGGTTTTAGTGAGCCCATGGTTTAGGACTGGGCCGTTAGTCAAAGGAGGGGCATCAATAGCACTTGGCCCATTTACACCCAAGTTCCTCGGGCCCATTCCCACATCAAACTTTGCCAGCTCAGAGTCAATATTCGCCAATTGGTTTTGGAAAGTAACGTCATTCTCCCCCTTTTCAAAATTTGAAGCACCACTTACGGGATACGCATTACTCGGAATTGAATGAGTATCGCCAACTGTCCCCTGAAAACATGCCTTTTCCAAAACGGGATTCTCAGAGTCAACTCCAACACTGGCCGTACCCCTCACCGGATCTGCAGATTGTGCCGGAATGTTACCCAAGTCCTCGCCAGTCGACTCTGTAGCTTTGGTAGCATCACCCTCACTACCACGATGCCCATTACGAAGAAACTCCTCCTCAAAACCCGCCACTCTTACCACCATTTTGCGTGATGGATTCGGGGTCATTGCACGTAACCATGAGCCAAATTGCCTGTCATCTTCCTTTAGTGTCCCATTGCTGCATATCCACAAAGAACATTCCTTGTCACTATGAGTGAGTCTCCCGCACCAATAGCAGATGTTCGGGAGTCGTTCATACATAAAACGAACCCAGCTTTCACTCCCATTTGCCAAAGATAATCGTCGACCTCGGCACAAGGGTTGTGAGTTATTAACATTCACCCTAACTCGAAGAGAGTTGAACCCCCTTCTCTCCCCTTCACCGCTCGCACTATGTTTCACCTCTCCCACTACCGAACAGATCTCCAGTGCTGTGTTATGAGACATGCGTCCAATAGAGGGTCCATGAAGTTGAACCCAGAAACATGTTCTGCTAAAGTCCAGGGAAGTGATATCCTCGGACCTCTCCATTGGTTTAATGGCAACCAAATGCTTATCAAAAGACCAAGGTTCTCCCTCCATAACTCTCGCCACATCCGAGGAATCGAAAAACGAAAATAACACTAGATGGTTACCCATATCTCTCACTTCAAATCCTTTTTTAGTCCTCCAGACCACTTTAAAAGTCTTAGCAATCGCCGCTGGACTAAGAGCTCGCCTGGTGAAGAACTTCGCAGCCAAGAGGTATTCACCCAAAACAGGTTCGTCCTTCATGGCATACTGGCTTCCTTCTGACTCCGTGAGAGATAGCTTCTCCCATAAAGCTGACATAGCCTCCATAGCTACCCCTCGTACGAGGAAACCAGGGGACAAAACTATTCAAACTCAGACTGATCCCAATGTTAAAAACCACACTACGAGAGGTGGAACTCTATTCTACTGACAACTAGGGTTTTGGGGGCATTCCTAGGTGGAACTCTATTCTACTAACTCTTTTTAAATTGTAATTCTAGTAGTAGTATTTATTTAAATGGACAACACATCCAACAAGGTAAAAATCATATCTACCTCTAGGCTAAGTCAACCTTTTTGTATGTATATATATATCTAAAAACTGAAGTGTAGCATTTATTATTACTACGCTCCTGTTGAGTCACATCAACAGCTACATCATCCATTCATTTCCAACATTCTCTCTCATCTTCTTTTTTAACTTTTTTTTTCTCTTATTAATTTTCCAACTTAATGTTATACTTTTACCAACTTTTCCCCTCCCTTTTATCTTTTCATCTTCCTACTACTATTTATCTTAATATCACTTTTCCTCAATCCCTTTATCTTCCTTTATTTTTGGTTTTTTTTATCCCCCTCTTACTATAAATTTATAATTCTCAATTTCATTCTATACATAGTTTTCCCACATACATAAGGTTATTTCATATCTACCTCTAGGCTAAGTCAACCTTTTTGTATGTTTATATATATATATATATATCTAAAAACTGAAGTGTAGCATTTATTATTACTACGCTCCTGTTGAGCCACATCATCCATCAATTTCCAACATTCTCTCTCATCTTCTTTTTTAACTCTTTTTTATATCTCTTATTAATTTTCCAACTTAATGTTATACTTTCACCAAGTTTTCCCCTCCCTTTTATCTTTTCATCTCCCTTCTACTATCTATCTTAATATCACTTTTCCTCAATCCCTATATCTTCCTTTATTTTTGGTTTTTCTTATCCCCTTCTTACTATAAATTTACAATTCTCAATTTCATTCTATACATAGTTTTTCCACACACATAAGGTTATTTCACTCTCTCATTTTTTTTTTTTGAAAATTTTTTGGTGAATTTTTTTTTATTATTTTTCTTGCATCTCTATTTTAAGTTGATAAGTTTTTGTATTATTTGAAACTCTACTTTCAGTTGATGTGGTTAAGTTATATTTTTAAGTTGTTATCTTTTGTCTTCTCTTTGATTTCATAAATATTATCCTATTGCATTATATATAAAGATAGTATATAAGAATATAATACTATTTTATTACATGACATAATATGACTTGGATAATTTGGTATTTATTACAATATTTTTTTATTTTTACTCTTTTTTTCTTATAAATTTCTTATTATTCTCTCACATTCTCTCTTGAAACATGGTTATTCTCTCTCTCTCTCTCTCTCTCTCTCTCTCTCTCTCTTCATTTTTTTTTATTCTTTCTTACAACTCTTCTTTATATTGATGAATAATTGTGATTTTTAAAACTTTATTTTTGGTTCATACATTTTGGTGTTGTATTTTTTAGTTTATCGTTACAATTAGCATATTTTTCTCTCATATAGTTTTGATTTGATTTTTGTTTGAGTTAATACTTAATTATTTTGGAAGTAAGAATTTGAATTTTATCAAAACATAATCTTGGCTATGCTAATAACAGATCGGCATTCAATCCACTTCATCAATTCGGTCCTATTCGGTCTACTTCAATCCACACTTTAGTCAATTTTGGTCCAATTCAGTTTACTTTAGTCTACTTCAATTCAATTAGGTCTATTCAGTTCAGTTCGGTCCAGGTTGGTCCAGTTCGGTCCATTCGGTCTATTTGGTCCATTCAATTCAATTCCGTATATTCGGTCCGGTTAGGTCCTTTCAATCTACTCTGGTTAATTCGGTCCTGGTTAGTCCATTCGGTCCACTCTCGTCCATATGGTCCATTCAGACCACTTCAATCTATTCGGTCCAGTTTGGTCCATACGGTCAACCTGGGTCTATTCGGTCCATTCTGTCTACTTTGGTCAATTCAGTTCTGTTCAGTCCATTCAGTCCAATCTGGTCCATAGGTCCATTCAGTCCACTTTAATCTATTTGGTCCAATTTGGTCAATTCGGTCCAGTTAGGTCTATTTGATCCAATTTGGTCCATACGGTCAATTCGGTCCAGTTACACACACATATTTGTTTATATTTTGCTTGAATGTATAATCAACCTCATGTAATTCATTTAAAAGTAATGATTTTAAAATAAATGAGTAATTGTCATAAATATTAGATTTGTATATTCATAGCCATAATGTTTAGAAATACTTTCACTTAAATTTAGCCAGATCGAAGTAGACTGAAATGCTATGTTTTGAAGTTCTTTACTTTCTTTTTCCCAATTCCTTTCCCACTTCTGTGCAAGATATGATCCTTATTTTCTTTTCCCAATTGCAGTTGTCATGTTTTGCATTGTCTAGACCCCTTAAAAAAGAAAAAAAAAAAAAAGAATTAAGGATGGCAATGAAATATCCCAATGAACACCTCAAGGAGGTGGAAATGGTGGGATTTGTGGGGAGTGCAATAGACATTGAACTTACTGTTTATTTACTCAAAAGTGCCGTTAAGCTTGAGAAGATTGTTATTGATCCTCGTGCTGCATATTTAGTGGGAACCCCGTGGGAGAAAGAGATCAAAGGGGCCAGAGAATGTGCCGAGCAGCTAAAGAATCATCTAACCCTAGGAGTTGAGTTAGTTATATTGTAATCAATATCATAAATATTAGCAAGCGATTATGCGTACCAGTTACTATATATCTATATGTAGAGATTTTCAATTATTTTTATTGTAATGATATTTGATATATATTCTAGCAGTTGCGACTTGCGCCATGGACTATTAATTGTTAAAATGTGATGGTTGTGTGTTCTATTATTTCTGGTTATTATTATTTTTTTATTCTGTGTGGATACCAGTTTTTGACAAAGGGCCCAAAGGCAAAAAAAAACCCAACAACGAAGAAAGATGAAAGAGGAAAGAAGTGAAAGAAGCATGATGAAAGCAAATAGGCCATGGAAGTCCAAGAAAGAGGTAAAAGACCCAATGGGCCAACACAATGGGAATAACAGCTAGCAGGCCTATGGGCACAACAAGAAGTAAAAGTAAAGTAAATGGACAATGAGAGTACAAGAAAAGAGGTAAAAAGTCCAATGGGCTAGTATGACAAGAATAATAGCTAGCAAGGCCATGGGCGCAACTAGATGTAAAAGTAAAACAAATAAGTCGTGAAAGCCCAAGGAAAGAGGTATAAGAACCCCATAAGCCTACGTGGCAGAAATGACAGCCAACAAACCCATAAGCATAGCAAGACGAGAAGCAATAAGGGCAAAAGCCCTACGGACTGGATGGGCCTGAACTTCTGCTAAGCCAATGTCTAAGCCCATAAGGAAATAAGAAGAAACAATGTAATCCCCAAAGCCTACGCCTTTCATGTCGTGGAGGACAAGCACGAACACAAGACATATAGCAGAATAAAGTATGGTAGAAATGGTGTGGGAGTAAAAGAAGACAAATGCAGAGGGTAATGGAATGAACACACAAGGGTCGGAGTACCACCCACTTGTACCTAGCCAATACAGGAGAGGTGGGCCCACGGTCAATGGACTTAGAGGGTGTGGTTTGGTGGTGGGGGAAAAGGGGTCTATTTTGGGGTTCCTGTCAGGGGTTCTTTTGGGAAAAATACCTTGCTGGGATGGCATTTTGCCCAAAAGAGGTAAGAAAAGGGTTGGGACCATTTGATGCATGCCATAGAGGTAGGTAAAGAGAGGGACTCAAACCCTTATCCATTCGGGTAAGGCAGGAAAGGCAAGTGGAGAAACAAAACATAAAAGGGGTTTTGTCCTAGAACGGGGAGTGGTGTAGCAAGCATACTCTGAGCAGAGGTAGTGGCTAGGCAACCAATGGGTTGGTAGGTAGTCCTGAAGGAATGGCCACAAGAAACCAAAAGCAATTAGTGAAGCCTTAGGGGCAAAAGGGAGAAATCCCATTGAATCAATTCACTATGAAAGGAAGAGGTAGTGATAGATGAGGAGGAGAAACCCACGGCAAGATAGCAGTAAGAAACTTAAAGCAAAAATTAAATAAAAACAAAAAGAAAGAAAGAGGTGAGGAAAAGAGAGAAAACACAATGGAAATATGGCATGCATCAGTAAACCATCTTTTCCCTCCCTCTTGACAAGCCCACTCTTTGAAACTCTATAAGTAACAACACACAACCATTTAGGTAATTTCTCTAGGTCGCATAACTTTGATGGTAGAAAGCTGTGACAAGGTTGTTCGTGTTAGGGTTCGGATTCCTTCTTGGAACATTTTCTGCTAAAAGATTTGACCCAAGACTGAGGTGATGAACTCACGCAATCTTATTTGCTTGGAGTTGCTATCACCATCTTGCTATAGCTTCTTTTAACTTGTTTATCTTCTATATTGATATTTGTTTTGCTATAGCACCTTTTATTGTTAGCCATTCTGTTGTGGTACATTTTATTATATTTGTTGCGGTACCTTCTATTATATCTGTTGTGGTACCTTTTATTATATTTGCTGTGGTACCTTCTATTATATTTGCTATATCAGTTGTTCTATTGTGAAATCTTTTTATTGTATTTGTTGTATTAGTTGTTCTGCTGTGACATTTTTTATTATATTTGTCGTATCAGTTGTTTTCTGCTGTGGCATCTTTATTATATTTGTTGTATCAGTTGTTTTGTTGTGGCACTATCTACTGTATTTGTTGAGATACCCAGTCTACCGTAGCACTTCCTGCCTTGTTTGCATATTGGGAACACCTAGCCTGCGACATAATCCCATTGGGATAATAGGCCAGTCCCAACTCCCTAACCCACTACTCCACGGGCTCGAGCATAGCAGAACGGGCCTTGGCCCATTAATGCGAAAAGGGCCCCCACATTCTGTTATTCAATTAAAAGAAAAAATGAGCCATGTAAATTGTTTTAGGGAAGGGATGAGCCTGTTGCAGTACATCATCTTGCCTAATCTTAGATTGAACCTGATTTTGTGACTACTTTAAAAAATTGCTTTTCCATGGTCATGGAAACAAGCCGCTTAATAAAATGATGACACAACAACTAATCTTTTTATTAAACAATTGACACTCCTTGTAGTTGGTTTATGTTATTGTTTTTTACTATTGTTTGTGAAAAGGGAGCAAAATAAATTGATTTTAGGGTAAATTATGACTTTAGTCCCTAATGTTTAAACTATGCGTCAGTTTAGTCTCTAATGTTTCAAATGTGTTAGTTTAATTCCAACCGTTTGATTTTGTGCAAAAATAGTCTCTGCTATTAAGTGATAAATAGAAAATGCTGATGTGACTAACAATGGTATTAAAATATTAATTTTATGCCACTTAAGCTCCCAATGCAGGAAAGAGAAGGGGTTTCAGTTTTTTTGATAAATACTTAGCCCACATGGCAACATATATGGCAGCTTAGGTGACTTAAAATTGATATTTTAATATTATCATTAGCCACATCAATATTTTTTATCCATCACTTAACGATAGAGACTATTTTAACACAATATCAAAAGATTAGAGAATAAATTGATATTTAAAACGTTAATAACCAAATTTTAGAGCCTAATCCTATTGTATCGCAAATTCGCAATACACAACTTTCTCACTTGCACACTTGACTTGATTTTGTGTGGGAATCCGATGAACGTTGAAAAATGATTGTAATGGCATGTGTGTATTCTGAATGTGTATATTTAATGCTTGGATCTTTGTCCAATAGGGTTTGATTGTTTGGCCTCTAATAGAAATTGGGTCTTATGGGGGGCTATGAAATTTGATTTTTTTTTTTCCCCTCTGAAATATGGTTCGGCTGTTTGATTCTGTTTGTTTTCTTAAGAATTAGTGCTGAAAGTGCTTCATTTCTTGCTTTCAATAGAGCACTACTAAGCCATTTATTACTCTTTTTAGTTTTTAGGTGGTATTTTGAGCTGGTTCACATGGGAATGGGTGGTTATGATATTGACTTTTTAGCTGAGCTTGTCGGATGGTTTAGGGCCTGTTTGGTTTGTGTTTTCAAATAACATTTTTTAGTTTTTAAACAGTATTTCACGCATTTCAACACACTTTTTCACCCACACGTATTTCAAAAAACTATAAACAACAATTTTCAAACTACTCTACCAAACACCCCCTTAGCTCTCTATTTTTTGCTCACGTACTCCTATCCTATATGTATCGTACCACTATCGTACCAGATACCTATAAGATACATGTTTAGTCTTTTTATTTTTTTATTTTTTTAAAATACCAATACATCTAGGATACACCGGTGATATGACTTGGATAACGTTCTAACCCAAATCCCAATAGTGAAAAATAGCCCAAACTTGAAAGAATTTTATATGTTTTATATATTGATTTCAATGTTGAGTACTTACTAGTTATTTGTTATTTACTCTTCTAAATCTTGGTTTCTATTCTAAACATCATTTAATGGCCATAGATTCACTTTATTATTAATTATTTCTTTTCAATTGATATATGCTTAACAATATATAAAGTAAATGCTTAACAATATATAAAAAATAAAAAAAATATATATTTTAATAAGTTATTAATACACGTATTTCTGACGTATCGTACCCTAAGTTTTTCAAAAAATGTAAAAAAAAAAAAAAAAAAAAGTTGCTTGCAGCTGGTTCAAAGGGTTAGCCTAAAAATCGAAGAGAACTGAATGATACAAGCTTAGCACCCGAAGAAAATAGGTAAAACGTTTTTCATGTTACTGTGGTATCTCAATGAATTGAAAGTATGATGTGCATAATTGATTACCTGTTTGCACCGGCATGTAGGTGCACAAGGGAGTTGGGGGTGTTACATTCTTCCATCATGAGGTTGTGAAGAGGGCTTTGGTACTTGCTATGGAGATCCAAATGTTACCAAATTCTTCTTTAAAAATTGAAATATATTATTGATCCCTAAAGTTTACCTTATGAGTGCTTTTTAATCTATGATGTTTCAAATGAGTGTTTTTAATTCCTAAATTTTTTTCTTAAAAAAATGAGAGATATAGGTCCCTTTGTTCACTTCCCGTTACTTTCTTGTTTACGTGTCTTGCGAAGTAATAATATGACAATTTTTAATTGATGTGACCACTAATTTTTTTATTAAAAAACTGTACATGCAATCCTAGATCGAACCTGATCTTGTGCCTAGTATAAAAAATTCTATGTCTATGGCCTTGGAAACAAGCATCTTAATAAATTGATGGACAACTAATCTTTTTATTAAACACTTGCTGCTCCTTGTAGTTGGTTTATGTTATTGCTTCCTACCATTATTTGTGAAAAGAGAGCAAAATAAATCGATTTTAGGGTAATTATGACTTCAGTCTTTAATGTTTACACTATGCATCAATTTGATCTCTAACGTCTCACATGTGTCAGTTTAGTTTCTAACCTTTTGGATATTGTACCAAAATATATAGTTTTCATTGTGATGGATGGAAACTGCTAATGTGTCTAACATTGATATAAAAATATCAATTTTTTAATAAATAATTTAGCCCACATTGCTCCTATCAAAAAAAAAAAAATTTAGCCCACATTGCAACACATATGACAGCTTAGGTGACATAAATTGATATTTCAATAACCACCATTAACCATGTCAGTACTTTCCATCATTACTCAACAATATTAACTATTTTGACACATTTAAAACATTGGGAACTAAATTGATACATATTGTAAACATTAGAGACCAAAATCATTATTTCCATTGATTTTACTATACAATTGAACATTAGACAGTGTTTATACCAAACCTATTGAACCCTATTCCAATCCTAAGAGGACTAGATTGCTTTAAGACCAAAAATATACTTCAGTTTACATATACATAGAGAGAGAGATGGTTCAGCTGCAAATTTTACCATATGGAGATTACAAATTAATATAACAATAAATGTGATCGATAAAATTTAATACCTTATATATAAATATATAAGTTGTCTATTTATAATTGAGGACACGTTAATTTATAATATGGAGCGGTAAAACTTGTATAGCCATTACATTACTTCTCTTAGAAATATCGAGTCTTTTGGTGGTCCAGCTGTCGTCTGTGGTCCTGTGGAGGACCTTACAAAATTACCCGAACCACGAAAGAGGAGGGTTTCTAATTCTAGCACACCTTCACTCGTTGTAATTTCTCGCCTGAACCAAGCAATGTTTTCAAAAATCCACAAAGCAACCGATAAGACTAGGAGATCGATTCTTACAAAACAAAGCTACTGTTACGTACCAGCTGTCCTACCAGATTGGTTCTAGCTTTTGAATTTGCTTAGGAGTTTATCTTTATCTTATTGCTATTGATTGTTATCTAATATTTCAAGTATTTGTTATCTAATGGGATAACAATTGCCTTTATCTTTATCAGATTAGTAGGCTAGATTGTAGGAATTGTTTCTATCGTTTAGTTGTTGGATTTGTTTTTACGTTCAGTTGTATTATGATTAATAAAGGGGTATGAGAATATTTTAGTAAAAAATCAAGCTTTGCTTGTTAAGGAGTTCTTGGTTATCCCTCGAAGTATAACCAGTGGCCGTGGAGGGGGTCGTAACAGCTACCTTGTTTGTTAAGGCACCTAAGCATGACTAAGAACAACTCCAAAGTTCAGGCACTCTATGAACACTGCAACAACACCTTCACTCCTCCCTCTACCTCTCCCTCTCCTCAAGCTTCCCAGAGTATCTGTTCTCTTCTGGGTATTTCTCAATTTCTTTCCTTTCTTCTAATTGCATTCTCTTTTATGTGCATGTTGAAAAAAATTTGTGCGCTTTGCAATGTTTGGCTCAGTTGCGGAAATGGGTATTGGACATATGTGAATTTGTTTTGAGTTTTCTTTATTTGATTGTGGTATCCTATTTTAAGGGTCACATTGGAGTTAAATATTTTTAAAAACTTCAATATACATGAGTAGAGATGAAATAGACATGAAATTGGGCCATATATAATATTGACTTGCAATATGCGTTAGTGAATTATTTTAATTGATAGTTGGCATAAAGTGTAATCTAGCTGAAGCTGCCATTTCTAAGGAAAGTTTTACTAAATACTACAGTAAATTTTATTAAAGTTTAGAGATTAATAACTTCATGCCTGCTTAAAGTTTGCTTATAGCTAAGGGCTGAAATAGTTTCCCATGAAGCTTTATTCTATGTATTTTCATAAACATTTTGTTGTAAAATGTAGCTTTATGCTTCTAACATATGATTTTCACTCTATTACAGACACACTTGGTCCAGCTGATGTTGGGCTTAAAGAGGAACTTTCGCATGATGATCTAGAACATGGAAGTTTTGGACTTGACCAACTAGACAGGGCAGAACGACGGGCACAACCAATAACTTATTTGGAAGTATATAAATGTCATAGTTCTACTGTAAGCTCTAGCATCTTCTTATCCTGAATGAAAATTTGTTGAATCCTGCAGTTCATGCTCACCTCATTACAAGTTTGTAATTCTTAGTGTTGCTAGCTGTTACAGACCTTGAAAATATGGGAGTTTAATGCTTTTGCCCAATTCTTTTGATTTGTTCTTATTTCTAGCATTTATTTTTTCCCTTGATTAGAAATAAAATTTCTACGAAATTAGTGTACAGATTGGTTAAGATCATTTATCAGTAGGTTCTAAACCTACCTCTTTGCATGCGTCTGACGTTATCTGTGTGGCCAGTGTGTGCATATGACAAGCTGTTTCAAATATAATACTCAAGTATTGAGTAAGAAGTATTTTGCTTTTTTATTTGTAGATGTGTATATTTTGCCTTCCTACTTCTGCAGTTTTTCCACTCCATAACCATCCTGAGATGACTGTTTTTAGCAAAGTTCTCTATGGCTCTTTGCATGTGAAAGCTTATGATTGGGTTGAGCCTGCCCAAATCCAGGAAAGAAAAGGACCTAGTTCCTCTCCAGGTCTGTTTTCTCATTTCATTTTCAGCTTGTCACAACAGATTCTAGGACTTTTAATTACCTAAAGCCAATTCTGGCTCGATTGTGTATATCCCTTGCGATATTTTCTTGTATGAAATTCCTATCCTACTTTAAGAAATTACCTGAGAATAGAACTTAAAACGCACTTTTATGCTATGGAGCTTTAATTTCTCTATCCCCTGCAATGATGGACAGATTGAATTGTAATTTTGAAATGATCTAGAAGCAGTATAAGTTTGATGCGTACAGCATTGAATAAGAAAAGAGGGGGGGGTTTTTTTTTTTTTTTTTCTTTCTTGACTTTCCAATTAGTTGTTGATGTAAGTATTGTATTCATGATGCCTCAGCTCTAATGGCCGGTTTGTCATTTCCATGGTCTAAATTTTACCCTGTTGATTGGAGCTGCATATCTATGAACTTGGTTTTATGCTGTATATCAGCCAATTAGATAACTGTTACAATATTGATCTTCGCCTGTATAATTATACTGTCCACATCATTGTGAAACGTGGGCTTGTCTCTACAATCTCCTTTAGTTGTAACTTGTAATCACCAATCCCCAGCCAACAGCTGCTCTGCGAATCTCTAATTGGGCATTGCCACCTTCTACTGAAAGAGGAATAGCAATTTCACTCTTCTTGTCTGAAAAGCAGCATGATTTCTATTTCCTTGACTGTGAAGCAACCAAATTTCATGAGTGGAATTGATGTTATCTTGTTTTTGGAAGCCTGAGAGGCCGTATCAAAATTTTGCGATTAAGATTTTGTTGTTGTCATCTATAGTCTAAGGTCTTGCTCTTGATTTTCAGATATAGGATCAGTAGTTGGAACTTTTGATGAAAATTTTCTGATTTGCAGTAAGATTGGCAAAGTTGTCGGCTGATAAAGTTTTGACAGCACCTTGTGAGGCCACAGTTTTGTACTCAAAAAGTGGGGGTAATTTGCATTGTTTAACTGCAGTCACCCCTTGTGCTGTACTTGACATCCTCTCACCTCCATACAGAGAAGAACCAGGCAGAAAATATAGCTACTACCATGACTACCCCTACTCTACCTTCTGTAAGTATCTTTAAAGTAATTTTAATGTTATTTTTATTTCCTTTTTCTTTTCTTTCTGTTGTGCTATACTATGATTATGCACATATAGCTCTTTAATTCATATTTCTTCTTTTTCTTCTTCCTCCCTCTTATTTGTCTTTTTCTTTTTTTGACTAATTTTTTGGAAGTGACATAGAGAATCCCATGGTTTCACCTTGGTTTCCAATTAAACCCCAAGTTTCTAAATTCCTAAGATATTGACCATGTGATTTCCCTAATATTGGAGAAGGACTATTGCTTGTGAACCACATGTGATATTGGATCACAAACAACACCCCCACATTCACCCCTCCCCCAAAAAAAGAAAAGAAAAAAAAAGCACTCATGTATTCAAATGAATAGATATCCAATATTATGACATAGAAACTGAAACATAAAAGTCCAAAGAATAAGAAAATGTTAGAACTTGGAAATTTAAATATAGTCATCTATTATGATTTTAATAAAACACCACTATGCACTGAGAGACATTAAGTCCTTAGATAACCACCACCATCACTTCAAAAGCTAGTGAGACCAACGGTAAACTCCTCATGAGCTATTCTCTTTGATTTTTAGAGCTGTAGTTCTTTTAACCACTCTCTTGTTATGTGTTTTCCGTGTCCTCATCTCTGATTGGTTCAGCAACACCTGTACTTGTCTTCCTAAATTTGTTCACATTTACTTTTTGATTTTATGAGCTAGAGATTTTCAATATGATCAATAGTAGAGTGGAAAAACTTTAGTGAGGGAATGTGATGGTGAAAGAGAATAATGTTAGACGAAGTTTTTATCCAAATCAGGTTGTAAGAATTTTCTCCAGTCTACTACATGACAATTCAGATGACTATCCAAGTGTATTTTAAACAGATGACCCATTAATTCATCTAAGCAAGTTGCATGATTATTAAGTCGGTGACAATACATAATCAACATGTTGTGAGTTGGAGTAAAACCCTGTCCAATTTTATTTACTTTCAATAAAAAGAAAAATAAGAAAGTTAAAAACAACAGATTTTTTTGGAGCTTTTGACCATGTCATGCTCTGTGCGCTTTATTTATTTCTTTTAGCACCCCACATGAGTGTCGGTGCTCCATTAGTCCCAGCTAACAGGGTCTCACAGCTGTGAAAAGTCGCAACTTTAAGTACACAATTGACATTGAAATATTTGAAAATCACATGTTTAGTTTAAAATCAAGTTCAAACCTGAGGTCTTGTATGTAAGTTATCCTTTTTTCTTATACTACATGAGAACAACTTGAGTGGCTTGTTGAACATGTTAATGCAGCAGCAGGAAATAGAGCTTTTATAGGAAATGAGAAAGAAGAGGACTATGCATGGCTTGCAGCGATAGAAACTCCAGATGATCTCAATATCTGCGACGGAAAATATGCTGGCCCAGCCATTGATCTCTAGTTGTCTCATCACTTTTGTTTAGATAATTCAAAATTCTCATTTGCGTTCAGTTCTAGCTTTGGACCATAGAAAATGTTAATTCCTTGATTCCTGCCATAGTCTTACAAAAGAGGTACTATAAAATGCTGATGCAGGGTGCTTTATAGATGATCACCTACAGAACTTTAACATGAAGTCATTTCGAAATCCATCTCTATTCTCCAAGTTAATTGGCCATTTTGGTTATTATTCAAGGATTTCAATCACGTCAATAATGATTTGTTTATTTTTGGTCTTCCTTTATTAACCAGGGCTCTGTTACACTATATGCTTTTTCTTTTCTTTACTTTTTCATGAAAATAGATATAATTAATCTGGATAAACTACTCCAACCTCTCCTCTTTTATGTCAAAAGCTTGCACATCCCTGGTATGTTTGAAATTGCTCAAACATTCCTTAAGCTCGTTTGATGGAGGATGAAAATGTGAGAGGATAGTATTTGGTTAGGGTGTTTGAATATCAATTGTATTTAAACACTGAAAACTGTGGGCCCAAAAAA
>NW_027069489.1:2328039-2389367 GCF_002906115.3 Quercus suber | reverse complement strand
TAAATTAATATTAGAAATAATTGTAATATGACATTTTTTCTCAAATTTAGTTGCTTTAACAATTATTGAAACAAAATGGTGAAAATACAATTTTGGTCCCTACATTTTGGGCCAATTCACATTTTGGTCCCTCCTTTTCTGAAGAGCCTATGTCGGTCCCTAAAAATAAAAAATCTTTACTGTTTTAGTCTCTCCCATCATCTCAGTAACGAGAATTATCTATGTGGCAAATAAAGTGCACTACTGCATGTTAGATGCTGACATGACTAATAAAATAATAAATTTAATAAATTTTATTTGGCATTTTTTAAATGCCTTGTTAGAATTTTCTATTTTTTGAAGCTGTCATGTCAATATTTAAATTGAAAAAAAAAAAAAAAAAACCCTTAATCGGAAAACTATAACAAAAAAAGAACAAAAAAAGAAAAAGAAAAATACAAACACAAACGCAAATGCAATAATTAAAATATTAATTTTCTTTTATTTTCTTAGCAACCAAACATGCAAGAACACAAACACATACAAAATCTCATATCGAAACCATCTGTTTCTTACTATTTCTTCTCAAAATTCAACCCATTTTCAATTCCTCTCTACCTCACCTTTTTCTATTTCTCTCTTCTTCACCTAATCCCTTGCCTTCTCCCTACCCCTCTCTTCTTCACCTTTGCCAACTGTCGTTAGCCAATGCTGCCACCCCAATGGTGGCTCTCAAACCCACCACCATTCTAAGCAAACAAAGACAACTTGTAAAGTCATGATTTATAACTATGTTTTATGTTGACTTTAATTCTGTGTCAAATTTGATTGTAATTTTTTTCAATCATTTTCCTGTATTTTGGTGGGATTTAATGTAAGGGTTGTGTTTGAGAGTTTGGTGAAGAATTTGTGGAGATGAGGATTTTGCGACTAGCTTACGACTGCTGACCCGCAAAACATGCCACGTGAAAAGCACATGCTAGAATTTGAAGAGTCTTTGATAGATTAGATTTCGCGAGTCATTCACGACTCATGCCAAGTCGTTAGTGACCCATGAAACTCTCTGTCTGATTATTTTGGAGTGTGCCTTTTCTCATTCCTTTACCAACACTATATAAACCCTTATTATCCACGAAATGTAAGAAGAACAAGGAGTATTCACAAGAAACTTTTAAGAGAGAAAACCTTAGCCAAATACTTGAGAGTTAGAAATTATTTACCCACAATTCTCTATATCATTTCTTTAGAGTTTCCATTTACTTTTCGCTCTCCACCTATACATTCTTGAGAGGTTCTTAGCCTAAACACTTACCTCTCCCATTCTAAGTGTTGAGAGAAGTTTTGGTGCCTATGGGAAGCATTGGAAGAAGTCATTGAGTGACAGATGCAATCGGGCGGAATTGAAGGATCCGGATAACTAGTAAAGACAAGACTCCGATAATTCCGTTGGTAGCATGAGCTTAAAAGGCTCAAGTACATTAAGTAGATTAGGCTTTGAGAGTCTTTTTGATATTCGTGTACTCTAACTTATTCACTAGTGGTTTAGGCTTGGAGAGCCGTAGAGAGGTTTTTCATCGAATACTTCAATTTTCTCTTCAATAACACATCTCGGTGTTATCTTGTGTTTGAATCTCTCTTTCCTACTCTTTAAGCTTTACATTTATCACTTATTGTACTTACTTATGACTTATAGTAGAGTTCAAATTTATTGCGCTTCATTTACTTTTATTCTGCACTTAGATAAGTTAGAATAAAAGCAATTAAGTCATAATTTAAAATTGGGGGTCTAAATAAGTATTAGTGTTTTCACACTAATTGTGCTTTCACAACTTAACATAGCTAGCTGACCTAATGGCTTCCATCTTGTAAAAGAGTAGGTCAGGGAGAGAGAAGATGAGGTAGGTGTGTGCGATGTGAGTGATATTTGGGTCTTCTTCACCTTCCCTTGCCTCTACCCTCTCTTCTCTTAACCTAAACCTCTCTCTCTCTCTCTCTGCCATATGCACAAGGTGGGGCTTCCTCTCTTTTCTCCTATAGAGTTCGTTTATGATCTAAGGTGAGAGAATGAACTAACCATCGAGTTTTAAACTGGTTGCAAGGAATTTTTTTTTTCAGATCTAGAACTAAGATTTGTAAAGGTTAATTTGGTTTTTTTATTTTTTTTATTTTTTTTTTTTATAATTTCATTTTTCTGGGTTATTGTTCATTGTGTTGTGGAAGGACAAAAATGACGTTGAAAATCTATTGGGTTTGTTTTTGTTGCTGGCTCTTTATTATGTTCATGTGCTAAGTTTGATTTTTTTGTTCATCCATATGTATAAAATTTTCCCGATTCTATAGGTTTTAGATTTGCTAGAGAAATGTTTTTTGTGTTTTTTGTGTTTGAATGACTTTATGGGTTTTTGATTTTAAATGCCCAATAATTCAAAGAAATTCTCTGAATTATGCAGGGTTGGATTGAATGATTTTGTGCATTTTCTAGGTTTGCAAGTGTAGGTTTTCTAGGTTTTTTGGGTCTGATGGTTTATGTTAGGTTCGAATTTTTTCCTAGTTGATTATTTGTTGGTAATCAAGTTGTTTATTGTGTTAAAATTTGTTGAGGTTGATCATGAGTGGTTAGGTATGTCTTGATTTGGTTTTGTATGTTCTTTTGCATGTTTGGTTGTTAAGAACATGCAAGAAAAGAAAAGCCAAACACATTCTTTGGGAAAAAACATGAACTCAAAACATGAATATTCTTCCGAAAAAAGTTAATTTAACTAGATTGATTTTTTTTTTTTTTTTTGGTTTAAATTGTCTGACGTAGCTTCATTTAAAAAAAAAAAAATGCTAACATGGTGTTTAAAAAATGCCAAATAAAAATTATTATTATTATTTTATAAGCCATGTCAGCATCCAATATGCTAACAATGTACTCTGTCTGCCCACGTAAATAATTTCTGTTATTGAGATGACGGAAGAGATCAAAATAGTAATGATTTTTGATTTTCTATGACCAACATTGGCGCTTCAAAAAAGTAGAGACCAAAATGGTAATTTACCTAAAATGTAGGAACCAAAATTGTATTTTTGCCTAACAAAAGCAAATAAAAGGCAAAAGCAAATTTAATATCATGCAATCAAGAATACAAACACACACACACATATAATTATTGTGCCTAGAAAACAGGCTCATATTCTTATAGTTTATATTTTTTTTGTCTTTTTATTAACATGTAATATAATTAAAACTAATTCCCAAAATATTATAACACATAATGAAATTATACATTTTCTATAAAGATAATTTCTTACAAGTATTTTAAAATAAACATATAATATATTCATGCATTGTGCGAAACATCAACTAGTTTTTTTTTTGGGTAGAACAAAACATCAACTTGTTATCTAATCAAATCACAAGACTATTAATTAATTCATGTTATTAAAAGCACACTTGTTTACTTATTTAAGTTGACACATTGTGAATTGAAGGAAAATTCTATCTTCTAAAGAGTTAAATATCCAATTGGCCTATACTTGGCCCCTATGAAAAAGAAAACAAAAAAAAAAAACAAAAAACAAATTTATGCTATAAGCATTCAACCATGGTTGGATCAACCAGTCAAAAAATTTCTCACGGATTCAAATGGTTTTGACAACGTTGTTTAGCTTAAGATCTGGTCAAATATGAACAATGTGAAGCCGCCAAGTCCGTTTGAGGCCAAATATCCCTTTTAGCTTCAAACTACTTAGATTAGTGACAACTACTACCTTTATGTGGCTGAGATCCCTCACAGCCCAAGCACAACCACGCAATTATCATGAGCATGACCATTGAGCTAATAGCCCATTGTGAGGGCCTCCCGCTAGGGCCCACTACGCCAAAAGTGAGAGAAAGCCCATCCTTCTCTTTCCTTCAAGGTTTGCTTAGTTTTTCATACTTTCTATGTTTCTAGAGTTTATAATTCAAATAGTATGTCCACATGTTTAGAATTAGGGTTTCTCTTAATTATAAATATGTTTCCATGCTTTTGATTTATAATACTAAAATCACATGTTCTTGCATCCAAGATTGAGAATTATTTTGTTGATTAAGGTCTGTTTCATAGATCCAAATTGCTAAAAAGATCTTAGAATTTCCTTTTGATTAAAATTCTCAAACTTATTTTAAGAATGAAATATGTTTCAAAATCAAATCTTCTTTTCTAAATTGAATCTCTTTGCAAAATCTCAAGATCCTTTTCAAATTAAAGATTATTTTCAAAATCAATTTGGATCTATGAATTAATCTTACTCTCAAATTTAATTCTAGGTCTAAGAACGTAATAAAAGCATCAACATCAACTATGCTAAACAAATGCTATTTCCACACATCAAAAAGTTACTTTGTCTATTTTAACACATCATTTTACGATTTATCATTCATTAGATGTTCTATTTTAATATCACAACACATTAAACTACTATAAATAACACTTCTACAGAATTTAAAAAAAAAAAAAAATTTATAAAGCCAACACCACTGTACACAAGCACAATCCTCTGCCACCACCCACATGTACAACCCACCACCCACACGTACAACCCGCCACCAACCACTAGCATTACAAACCCTCCACCACCCAATATTACTTTAATAAAAAAAATTAAAAAAAAAAAAACCCAAAACTCCAAAAAAAAAAAAAAAAAATGAAGAGGTGAACAAAAAATCAACCAATTGAAATCAGCCCAAAATCACCAAAACAAACACCAACCCACTAGAAAACTAAAGACCACAAAAACCAGCAAACCACAACCCACCAAACGACCCACAAAACCCATCGCCGCCACCAATAAAGCTAATATATTCAGCCTAGCAACCAGAAACCAATGCCAACCCACTTATCACCGCTACCAGAGAGAAATGAGAATGGAGAGAATCCATGAGGACAAAGTCACCATTGTGATGAGTGGCTTTAGGCGAAGCAGAAACCATGGTGAGATCGATGCTTGGTGAGACGACTATGTGTGGAGATAGGCGGCTTGAGAGAGAGAGAGAGAGAGAGAGAGAGGCTTAGATAGGGAGAGAGTAGAGAGATGGGTGGAGAGAAAGAGAGGCAAACGAAGAGAAAAATTTGTGAGAAGAGAGAGAAAAAGTAAAATATATATATATATATATATATATATATATTTTTTTTGTTTTAGCATTTGTGTCCATATTGTTCCAAATTTGGAATAGTATTGTTCACTCATGCCAGATTTTTTAGCATTTAAAACATTTGATGTGAGAGGTTTTTTGGTGTTTGGTGTGCCAAATGCCAAATATTTGGCATTTGACACACCTAATGCTAGTGCTCTAACATGTTCACATGTTCTAGATTAGGGTTTATCACACATCACACACATATTCACCATGTTTTTCAATTTCAATTATTTGCATGCCTAGGATAAGATTTCATCATGCTTATCAATGTTTGTTTCACTCTTCAATCACTTGTTCTTGGATGCTATAATTGTTTGAATGATGTGATATGGTTATTGGCCACCAAAGTCTAGAAAAGTGGTTTCACTAGGCAGGTTGGGTGCCTAACACCTTCACAATCTTGTAACCTAGCCTTTGAACTTAGATTAGGGTTAGTAGATTAGGCTTATCCTTTAATCTTCTCTTTTTAGATTGTAAGTAAGAATTAAAGCAATGTATTTTTGTTTTAGATTGCGTCAAGGACCAAAACCATGTAATTCTCTAGTTATTATAAAAAAGGTGTGTCCTTTTCAATTCATCAATACAACGATGTACTTTTCAATTTGGTTTTCTTATTTTTCCAATTAAATAAGTGGCAACTCCATTATAAAACTCTTGACCTAGGGAGGCGAATAACACCAGTAAGATCCCCTACATTGTCTTTTGAGAGGCTATAACATGACTCCACCTCATTCGTGTAGGACATGACCAAAACCTACAACTTTTAGGTTTAGGCTTGGGGGCATGATCTCATACATTTCTAAGGCAAAACAAAGGTGTGTTTGCATAATGCCACAAGCACAAATAAGGTACAAACCCCAAGGTAATGGTCCACAAGATGAACTTGAACCCCACTATTTGTTCCATCCAACAACAAAACTAAAACTTTTCCCTTAAACAAAATAAGGCTACAATGAAAGTGGTTAGCCAACATGGTAATGGTTAGGATGCCTAATAACATGTAGAGAATGTGCATTGACTTCACTAATCTAAACAAAACTTGCCCCAAAGATAGCTATCATCATCAATGCAACAATTAGATTATTGACTTTATAGTAGGACAAAAGTTACTAAACTTTATGGACGCATTTTTAAAATACAAACATCTTAATGGACAAGGTAGATTTAGAGGAGAGTTGTTTGTCACTAACCATGGCCTTTATTACTACTGGATGATTTCCCTTGACCTAAAGAATAGAAGGGCCACCTACCAAAGGTTGGTGCACAAGATGTTCAAAGATCAAATAGGAAACAACATAGAAGTTTATGTGGACGACATGCTAGTGAAAAGCAAAATAAAAATGTCAAACACTTGAACGACTTAACAAGTTCATTTCTTGGGCTACTAAAAATCGTCTTCCCTTTTTCAAGGTGTTGAAGAAAGCATTGAGTAGATGAGTAAATGCCAAAAAGCGTTTAAGAACTTGAAGGTTTACTTGAGAAAGCCTCCAGTAGTCAACTCTTCCAAAGCTGAAAAGGATATCTACATCTACTTGGTGGTGTCCCTAAGGCTCCGCTTGGGAGTTTATAAAGGAATGGAATGGAATGATCATTAAAGGAATGGAATGGAATGGAATTGAATTGAATGGAATGAAATGGATTTAGTAGGGAAAGGAATGGAATGGAATGGAATTTAAAAATCTTGTTTGGATGTTATAAAATAAAGGAATGGAAAGGAATGGAATGGAATAGAAAGTAAGTAACACTGTTTGGAAGTGACATTGGAAGGAATGGAATTGAATCATTTTATAATAACATTACTATTATACCCCTCATTTTAAAGAACATAAAAATAATCAATGAGAACTTATAATTGCTTTGAAATGTTTAGTATTTAGTGGATGATGTGAAACTAGTTAGCCACAATTGGGTTTGTGTTAGATTATTGAATTACAATATAGTTTTTCAAGGTGAATAGATTGCATCATGCTAAGACCAAAGGTGATAGAAATATTAACATATCAATTTCTTGATATAAAACTAAAATAATTTTAGTTTAAGGAAAAAAGAAAATTTTATTGTAGCTAATAAATAAGTTATGTATATTTCCATGTTGTAAAGCAATTCACGCCTCACATATTTATTCTCAACAAAAAACTCTGGTAATGAGTCTTGCCAAACAAAACAAAATAACACAATCCATTCCAAAACTAAGGTTGGCCAAAAAATCCCACACTTTTTTAATTTTTAGGCCTAGACATCAGTAGTACTTGCTATGATAGGAAATCTCTTTTTAAGTACACCAAATGCTCTTTCAATAGCAGTGCGCAATGACGCATGTCGCAAATTAAACAATTCTTTAGCATTTTCAGGGGGACGAACAGAGTACTCTTTTAAATGATAACACACTCCTCTATAAGGTGCAATTAGATGACTTCTATTCATGTATCCTGCATCAACAAGATAATATTTACCTAATCAACAATAACAACCATTAATTATATACTACAAATTTTTAATTATAAAGAATACACCCTAATACATATTTGAATTAAATTTACCTCGTGGGATTTTCAAGTTATCATTTCTAGTTAAAGCACTCTTTATTATTCTTGAATCTGAAGCAGTTCCTTCCCAACCCGGTAATACATATGTGAATTTTAAATCAAATGAGCCTGCCGCCAACACATTTTGTGTTGTGTAACCTTTCCTACCCTGATACCTTGGTGCATCCTTATTAGACACTTTGACACGAACATGTGTTCCATCAAGTGCCCAATACAATCCTGAGATTAACATTATCTCTCAAAAACATTTATCTTAAAATATATTTGTACTAAACTACTATCAAATATAAATTATATGCATGATATATTTACCTTAAAATATGGGTTGAACCTACTACTTTGTAGTATTTCAAGTGGCACTTGGGTTCCATCAGGTTGTCAAAGGAATTGATCCTCTAACATAATTATTGATCTTAACACGTTATGGAAATGACGACTAATGGTCTCAAGGGAACGACAAAAAAAGAAGGACATTGTACGATGCGTCTGATTATGTGCTAGCATGTGAAGAAACTTGCCAACTTGCTCTTCAACCATGGCACGCTGTGTGTCTTGAAGATCACCATCTCTTCGCAAAATGTCACACAAACCTTGAAAATCTTGTGGACCCATGCGTATAACATCATAGCATTTTTCACTATTCCTAAGTCGAGACATTATTTCATCACGAACTTTTTGTCTTTCTATGGTTGATTATGTAGGAATGTGGGGAACACGTCTTCTTTTTTGTCGTTTCCTTTGATGAATAATGTAACACAAATAACGGCATGCAGCATGAACCAATGCTAGTTTTCGCATAAAGTCCGAAAAAATTATAGTCTTAAGTACCTCATCATTCAAATCCATCTATGTAAAAAAAATAGTTATGTTATCAGTCCAACTTAAAAATTTATGGGCACATGTTCTAAAAAAATAGTTACGTTATTAGGCTAACTAATTATAAGTTAGGATTTTAGTTCAATGGGGCAAGGTTACAAGATAAGATTGAAAACAAAATTAATCTAAAAAATATTAGTTTGCATCAATAACTTTGAACTGACATGTGATGTGCTCTTTGATTACTGGCATTATGAGTGTTGGACATATATTATATATATATATATATTTAGTTAAATAATAAATAAATAAATAAAAACATAATATACATGTATTTTAGTACATTATTAATACAAAATTTGGCGGACTAGACATGATCAGTAGAAGGCCAATGCCAACAAGCATTTGTATTCTTACAACGTAGAACAATCACTTATATTTATTTGTTCTGCATTGTAAGAATACAAATGCTTGTTGGCATTGGCCTTCTGCTAATCATGAGTTAGCATTTGTATTCTTACATTATTAATCTTGGGGGAATTCCCTCATACATCTGTACTAGTACAGTCCACATCCTTTATTTCCTCAACTACGATGCTATAGCAGACCCAACGTTTTCTGAAGCATCTGCATTATATTAGCTTAAACTAATATAATATATTAGTTTAAACTAAATTCATTAACCTGAGAGGAATATCATCTAACAAAAACCCTCTCTCTAGCCCTCACCCTCACCTAATGAAAATATGGCTAACTTAAAAAACAATCTGTTTCTTGACCGAAAAAACAGAGCATATCTCCTAACATGAAAGGCAAATAGCACTATTTGGATAGCCCCTAACGAGTGTAAAATTTGTAAACCAACTAAAACCCTTCCTCTCTTACTCACTAACATGTTATGCTTATATCTTTATAGGGAGACAAACTAATCTAAATATCCAATAGTAGAGTTTTGGTGCCCCTGGCACTATGCTGACCCAACGCTAACAAGTGTACCGGCAATAAAATAGTCAAGCCACCATTTGCTTTTCATTACATACTACTAAAACTTACTAGCCAAACTATATATAAGGTGATGCTGGATTTACCAAAGGTTGTGACTTTATTACAAGACTAGTCATTACCATGTTACTCTTTTTAAGTAATGTATCAGTATCACCCTACACAATGAAGAGTACTATAAAAAAATGTTTCAAACTTCTGGGAGAGCAAGATCAAGTTGAGGAGAAAGAGGGTTCTTTTCAAAATCAAGCAGTTTGTGATCAAATCCAGAAAACATGTCAACTAATCAACTAATCAAGTAATATTGATAAGCAAATGTATTACTTAAGAGGGAATGAACCCTGTTCCAGCATACCGAATACAGGGGAATGAAAGGAAAAAAAAAAAAAAAAACAATTGAAACAATGAAAGCAAAACCATTGAAACAATTGAAAAATGTTTTAATAGTAAATAAATAAATGAAATCAAAACAGTTGAAAAATTCACAGTTGGGATTAGCAGCAACGTGAGAAAGGGGCGGCAAAGAGAGAGCAAAAATATTGGTACGGCTGGTTGTGATTAGCAGCAGCGTGAGAAAGGAGCGGCAAAGAGAGAGCAAAAATATTGGTACGGCTGGTTGAGAATATAGAGGGCTAAGATTCAAGGGGTAGTTTAGGAATTTCAATAAAATTTTTATTAAACCTAAATCCATTCCCTCCTATTCCTTCCAATTTGGGGAGAACAAAAATTTGAGATTTTGAGGGCTTAGGAGGGAATGAGTATTCCCTCTTAACCATTCCATTCCCTCCCACCTAAACTCGTAAATAAGGGAATGAACTTTCCATTCCCTCCGTTAAAACTCCTAAATAAGAGGGAGGGAAGAATATTCTAAAAATATTCTTTTCTTTCCATTTCATTCCATTCCATTCTCTTCTCCCAAGCAGAGCCTAAATGTCATAAGGCCAACCCTCATTAAGGAAGATGAAGGAATACAAAGTCCACTTTACTACTCAAGTCGTTTCTGACGGGTAAAAGAAGATAGATATGAAAGTTTACTTGAGAAAACAGAGTTTTTCAACAATGGCGGAAGAAAGAAAAGAAAAAAAGAGATTGAGAGATAGAGAGAAAGTGGAGAGAGCTGTGAGAGAATTAATGAAATGAATAGCAACTATATTTCATTCTGATACATCTTTACGTGAATATATATACACAATCTCAAAGATAGATTACTCTAACTGCCTAACCGTAGATTCGTAAAAATTGGGACGGTTACACAAGTGAGTGACACGTCATCAGGTACAAACTCTAACCTCCAGACCGACCTTAATTACCATCACCAATAGCTGGACTTTTCTGCTATTGAACTCTGATATTTTACAAGTCAAAGATAAGGTTAGACACCATCTTTGACCAATAACACAGCCACTTGTCCTACTCAAACCAACACCATTTCTTTAATGAGAAATGATATTATATTTGAAACACTAGCAGTTAGATACTTCTTTAATTCTATCTTCATCCCCCCTCAAAACCTTGGGCACCATAGTGAACAAGATTTTGGAATAGAGAATTTGGAAACGGTGCGTTGGCAGACTCTTTGTAAAAATGTCTGCAAGCTGATCATATGTAGAGATGAATTTAATCTGAAGATCCTTGCGAAGAACTCGTTCACGAACAAAATGGTAGTCAACCTCGATGTGCTTCGTGCGAGCGTGAAAAATAGGATTGGAAGCAATAGCTAAGGCAGAGACGTTATCGCACCAGATCTTGGGAGGAAGAGTAAGAAAAATGCCCAAATCACGAAGAACCTGACGAATCCAACAAAGTTCAGCACTAATGGAAGCTAGAGCACAGTACTCAGATTCAGTGGAGGATCTGGAAACCGTTAGTTGTTTCTTAGCACTCCAAGTGATGGGGTTGGACCCCAGATACACAATAAAGCCAGTAGTGGATCTTCGATCATATGGGTCACCAGCCCAGTCTGAATCGGAAAAGGCAAATAGTGACAAAGAACCAGGCTTAAAAAGAACACCAAAATGTTGTGTACCAACTAAATAACGAAGGATGCATTTAGCGGCAACAAGCTGAACATCTGTGGGGAAGGACATGAATTGACAGACTTGATGCACAGCAAAGCTTAAATCTGGCCTGGTGAAGGTGAGATAGTGCAGAGAGCCAACAAGACTACGATAAACATGAGGATCAGGGGGAGCAGAGCCATCATCTGGAACAAGACGAACATTGGGAACACAAGGTGTTTTGGCAGGCTTAGAAGTAAGCATATTATGCTTAATGAGAAGGTCAGTGATGTATTTAGCTTGATTGATAAAAAGCCCTTGTGGGGAGCTATGAATGTGAAGTCCCAGAAAGTAGTGTAAATCCCCCAAATTCTTTAACTCAAAAGTTTGGCTCAATTGGGCAATAAGAGATTGAATGAACACTGGAGAGTTACCAGTGAGAATGATGTCATCAACGTAAACCAGGAGATATACAAGAACTCCGTTATAACGAAGAATAAACAGAGAGGAATCTGCTTGAGAAGATGCAAATCCCATGTGAAGGAGGTGAGTAGAAAACCTCTCAAACCAAGCATGGGGAGCCTGTTTCAGCCCATAGAGAGATTTTTGAAGCTTACAGACATAGTTGGGAAATCTGGGATCAACATAACCAGAAGGCTGGACCATGTGAATAGTCTTTTTGAGCTGACCATGGAGGAAAGCATTTCGCACATCAAGCTGCTTTAGGGGCCAATTAAACTGAACAGCAAGGGATAAAATGATCCTCACAGTAGGAGGCTTAATGATAGGGCTAAACGTTTCATCAAAATCCACACCAAATTGTTGATGGAAGCCCTTTGCCACAAGTCTTGCTTTGTAACGACTGATGGAGCCATCACTATTGCGTTTAAGTTTGTATACCCACTTGCATCCCACAACATTCTGACTGGGATGAGATGGGACAAGGATCCAAGTATCCTGTCTTTGAAAAGCCTCAAACTCTTCATCCATTGCTATACACCACTGAGGATATTGGACTGCAATTTTGAAGCTTGGTGGCTCCAATTCTGAGTAGTCAATCTTAGCAGTGAGAGCCTGAATAGCAGTGAAGGCTTTGGGCTTGGAAATATCATTTTTAGACCTAGTGACCATTGGATGAGTGTTGGAAGGAATTAAAGGTAAGGAAGCAGGTGTGGGGTCAGATGTAGGGGTAGGGTCAGGCTCAAATGTAGGATGTGGAGATGGAAGATCACTAGAAGATATAGGAGTGGATGTAGAGGTGGGCTGAGATTGAATAATGTGAGAATGAAGTAATGTGGCATCTGGAGTAGGCTGAGTAGATGGGACTTGAGGAGGCTGAGTAGAAGTATTAGGAGAAGAATGCCAAGAACCAGAAGATAAAGGAGAAGTCTCAGGATATAAAAACTCAGACTCATTGAATAGAACATGTCTAGTGATATATATTCTGTGAGCTGTAGGGTCAAGACAAATATAGCCCTTGGAGTGTGTGGGATAGCCAAGAAACAAACATGGTTTAGTGTGTGGTTGAAGTTTGTGAGAGTTGTAAGGGCAAAGCAAGGGAAAACATGTGCAGCCAAAGACCCTAAGGTGACTAATATCAAGTTTAGAGTTGTATAAATTTTCCCAAGGTGACAGATTGTTTAGGATAGAGAAAGTCTATTTATAATGTGTGTAGCTGTGGAAACAGCATAGGACCAATAGGAAATAGGAAGATGGGAATGGGAAAGTAGAGTAAGTGAACACTCCACAAGGTGTCTGTGTTTCCTTTCTGCCACACCATTTTGTTGTGGTGTGTGTGGACAAGAAAGTTGATGAGTGATACCTTGGGTGGAGCAGAATTCTTTAAAAGCATTAAAGGTAAACTCTCCACCACAATCTGTCCTTAAAATCTTGATTTTATGGTCAAGCGAATTTTCTACTGTGGCTTTGAAATACTTGAAAATAGTAAAGACATCAGATTTAAATTTGAGCAGGTAAAGCCAAGTGAATTTAGTAAAATCATCAACAAACACCAAATAGTATTTGTAATCATTGATTGAAACAACTGGAGTAGGGCCCCATACATCACTGTGAACAAGTTCAAGAGGTCTAGATGACTTAAAGACAGACTCTTTGAAAGGTAATTGACACATTTTGCCACTGAGACAATGTCTACAGTGTGTAACAACAGAATCTTTATTGAATACAATATCTGGACTAGCATATTTATTGAAAACACAAGGACAGAAAGTGGAATTTAGAACACTATCACTGGGATGGCCTAGCCTATTATGCCACAACAAACTTTTGATTGATTTCTGAGCATGGAAAACATGATTGGAGTGAGACTGTGATGGAGCTTGGACAGATTTTGGTTTTTAGTAGATCGGGTAGAGGCCATTCTTACTTAAGCCTTGGTAAAGGATTCTCCCTGTAGGAATATCCTGGATAAGGAATTTGTGTGCATCAAAATAACATGAGCAATTATTATGAAGGCAAAGTTTGTGTACAAACAGAAGATTAGATGCAATTCTAGGCACATGTAGGACATTTCTTAGTTGAAATTGATGAAATTTGGTGTGAAGAGAAGAATTACCTATATGGCTAATAGGAAGAGATTGACCATTACCAATTGCTATCTGATCAGGCCCTTTATACTGAGATTGACTTGTCAGATTGTTGAGATTTGTAGTGATATGGTCTGAAGCCCCTGAATCAGTAAGCCATGGATCTGAGTTGCCAAGAATTGCAGTATTTGATGCTGTTGACATGGCAGCCAACTTGGTTGGTGGATTCTTGCCTTGATAGGCAAAATCCATTCTATGATAACAATCTAGGCCTGTATGGCCCATCTTACCACAAATTTGGCATTGTGGATGATCAGTCGTACTAGATTGATTTTGTGAATGATGCTGTGATGAGAAATTGGGATTATAGAAGCCTGAGTTACCACCAAAGTTACTATTAGTGTTGTAGAGACCTGAATTACCATTGGTGGTGCCTTGAGGATGAGGTGTGTAATTGTTTGATCTACCACCACCTCTACCTCTGTTAAAATTGTTTCTTCCTCTTCCTCTTGGAAAACCTTGGTTCAGATACATGTTGGACTGTGAATTTCCTCCATTGCCATTTGGCTTAGAGTTAGAAGCATTCATTGCAAGGGAATGTGGAACAGATTCTGAAACTTCCATCATAGCTTGTTCCTCACTCTGAAGCATTATGGAGAGTTGTTCATAGGAGATAGGACCACTTCTAGTGCGAATAGCAGAGCAAAAGTGTGCAAACTCCTTAGGTAAACCTCTGAGAACTATACAAATCAGCTCCTTACTATCAATGACAACTCCAACTGCAAGAAGCTTATCTCTAGCTATCTTGATCTTTTGCAGGAATCCATTAACAGATTCATTACCTTTCTTCAGGCTTTGCAATTCAAGCTTAAGATTTAGTATATTGGCTCTCGATGTTGATGTGAACCTTTGATCTAAAGTGTTCCACACCTCCTGAGCATTTGTGATCCTAACAACCAGATAGAACACCTGAGGTGTCAGTGTTGAGTTAATTAAAGAAAGAAGAGCTTTGTCTCTTATCCTCCATGTTTGATAGTCTGGATTCACTGTAGTTGTTGGATTGCCTTTTGCATCACGCAGAAAAGGACATGGTGGTGAAATTGAGCCATCAATGTGCTCAATCAAAGAGTAGGCTTCAAGGATAGTCACCAATTGGTGCTTCCATGAAATATAGTTGCTGTAGTCGAGTTTAATGGACACCAGGTTGGACATGTTAGACAGAAGAAGTAATGGCGATTGAAGGAGTGATGGTGTTACTAGTTGAAGAAGAAATAGTTACAGAGGCAGTTGTGGAAGCCATGGTATTTGGCTCTGATACCATGAAAGTTTACTTGAGAAAACAGAGTTTTTCAAAAATGGCAGAAGAAAGAAAAGAAAAAAAGAGATTGAGAGATAGAGAGAAAGTGGAGAGAGCTATGAGAGAATGAATGAAATGAATATCAACTATATTTCATTCTGATACATCTTTACGTGAATATATATATATATATATACACAATCTCAAAGATAGATTACTCTAACTGTCTAATCGTAGATCCGTAAAGATTGGGACAGTTACACAAGTGTGTGAAACGTTATCAGCTACAAACTTTAACCTCCAGACCGACCTTAATTACCATCACCAACAGCTGGACTTTTCTGCTACTGAACTCTGATATTTTACAAGTTAAAGATAAGGTTAGACACCATCTTTGACCAATAACACAGCCACTTGTCCTGCTCAAACCGACACCATTTCTTTAATGAGAAATGATATTATATTTGAAACACTAGCCGTTAGATACTTCTTTAATTCTATCTTCAAGATACTCTAGCACGAAAAAGTTAGTCTTTGCCCTTGTCACAATGGCGCAAAAGCTTAGGCCATACTTTTGAGCCTACACAGTTGTAGTGGGGATGAGTCAACCACTAAAGAATGCCATAAACAAGCCTGATTCCATTGGAGAGCTAGCTTAGTGGGCTATTGAGCTAAATGAGTTTAGCATAAAGTATTACCCCTAGGATTGCAATTAAGGCATAACTCCTTAATTGATTTCATCGTAGAATTCATTACCACAAAGGACAATCCAAGTTATTTAATAGAACAAGAGGCAACTAGATGGAAACTTATAACAAATGGCTTATCCACTAAAAGTGCCATGTTATACACTTAGAACAAATGGCTTAATACATGATGTGACTTGAATTTCCAGACACTAATAATGAGGTAGAGCATGAAGCGCTCAATACTCTATTTAAATTGGCAAAGACACTAAGAGCAGTCTCTTTGGTCGACCATAATGATTCACATTTGATCGCTTGACAGGTCAAAGAAGAATATGAAGCCAAGAAACAGTGGATGAAGAAGTACTAGGGCATAGTACACCTAGGTAGGCCTTTGATAAACTCAAGCTCAGCTAGTGTTGGAAATAAAATTAAATGAACAAATTTGAATTTTTAATACTCAATTCGGCTCGGTTTGTTTACAGCTCTACAAATATGTGTATTACTTATGTAGGGTAGGGATTTGTGGCCCAAGCTCAAAACAATTAATTTGTAGAGTATGAGTGAAAGAGCTAGATTAGGTATGGGATCAACAACAATGAATCACAACTTTCAAGCACAAACCAACATGAGTTTACACGTAAAGAAGGAATATCCGAGGAGCTATCTTATTGATTATCTGATGAACACAGATATTAGGGTTACAGTTAAGTTCTCTCCCCTTTCCCCCCACTGCGTTAGGAGCTTCTTTCCTTTATATAACCTCTCTTCTCTTCATCTCCATCGTCCACTTGTACCTCATCCGTGAGTCTACTTGAGTACGTGTCATGTCAAGCATCTTCTTTAGCTCTGTGTGAGTGGCGGTAGGTGAGGATGCACTGTTCAGGGGTCTTTTCCACATAAATGCGGCCAGAAAAGTTGCTGCAGAGTATTAAATACGGTGGTAGCAGCTTTCCCTTTAGATATTTCTCTATCCTTATCGTTTCCCAGTGTACTCAGAGCTTATCTTGATCAGGTGGAGTCCTCGGAAGATCATTTTGACCTTTTATACGCTCAATTGATCTATACTATTCGTGTCAGAGGATTATAACCTCTTCGGACAGAAGATATCTTCTTCGGATTGTAATCATTCTTCCCTTTGAGGGTCTCACTTCCAGATGGGCCATGCCCTTACCATCTCCTTCTTCTCGGTCGCACAATAGCTCTCATATGGGCTCTCGGCCCACTATGTTGGACTGGGCCCTTTTCCCCCCACAACTTACATATATTGTTTTAGTAAGAATTTGTAAATAACACTCTTACAAAGTTTTCTATCAAATGGATGTAACATTCTAACAAAATTTTCTATCAAATAGTAAACCGTACATTAACAATGTAACTTGTTTCTCAAAAAAAAAAAAAAAATATATATATATATATATAACTTAGTAGTCTACAAAACAATGCAACTTGTTCTTTGAAGCAAAAAAAAAAAAAAATGTAACTTGTATACACATGGTATTATGGAGAATTGAGTCAGTTGATAATGTTGTTCTAGTAACATTATTTATATATTTTGAAAATGTGTAGGGTGAAAAAATGTAAAAATATGTGTAATGTTATTTAAACAATAAAAACTATTATTTAAATTACCCCACCAAACACCCCATTTATCACAATTATCAAAATGGCTTCCTCAAGTCTATTTTATAAGTTAGCGAAGAGAATGTTTTTGAGGGTAAAGAAATAAATTTTGTTTGTTACAACTTTTGAGTTTTTGTACGCGTCACGCGTGGCGTGAATGAGTTGTCCGTCTGTGTGTCGTTTTAGTCATCTTTGGATCGCCGGCCAACCAACAATAACATAATAACATTGTATCGATATTATATATTTATTATAGTATTATTAAGTTAACACAACTTCTTTAAAAAAAAAAAAAAAAGAGTTGACACAAAGCTCCTATGCTCCTTGTCTTTCCTATTCGTTGAAAATTTTCTTGCTCTCTCTCTCTCTCTCTCTCTCTGTTGTCTAACTCTGAATCTGTGATTTTCAAGATGAACGACCTTCTTACGGTACTTGTGTTTCTCACTTCTTTTCAACTTTTGTCAGTTATGTGTGTATATGTGATTGTTTTGTATTCTAGTGGATTGAATTCACTGTCTTTATGTTAACCAATCCTTTTCAATGACTGGGATATTAAAAGTGATGATTTTGCTATTTGGGTTGGTTTTCTCTGCTCTGTGTATGACTGCAAGATTGGTGTTGTCTGTGTTGGATTTGACACTCTGTTTTATGATGATGAATTTATAGTCTAAGATGCCTTTATCTGTGAGTTCCATGTAAAATTGAGCCTTTAGGGAATACCCACTTGGGATTTAAGAATTATTTACAATTAGATGGCTTATATATCTCCACCACCTTGGGTTTATGTGGTTTTCTTCATTGATATAATTCTCTAACTTGAATTGGCAACCAAACTGAGCTAATGGTACTGCTCAATAATTTATGCATGTGAGTAATTTATTTGACTATCATAGCACCATTATCTAAGACTTCAGAAACTTATTCTCTTGAAAAATTTAGAGATTGAATTGAATTTGGATGGGAGAGAAGAGACTGCTTAATTTTGAAACTTTTGAGTTTTTTTGTTTGGGTAATTTAATTGTTGATTCAGAGATAAATATGCAGAGCTTTTTTCTTTTCAGGTCAAATGTTAAAGAATTTTCATTTTTGCGTGCTTTTGTTGTGGTTTAGGATTCATTTGTTAGTGATGCCAAAGGTCAGCCTTCCAGAGAAAATGATATCGAAATGGGAATGCGTGTTCCTGGGAGCAATCCTGATTTGGGAATGGGAGCTTTCAATAAGCAGGTATGTCCTATCTATGATGATCTATTTCCTTTTGCAAAGCTTAGATGAGAAATGGAAATCCATCACATTTGATAATGTTGAATTTTATTTGATTTTTAGTGAACATTTATTAATAGTTTACATTAGTCAGGCAGGGCAAGAGAAATCAAATTTGCATGTGATTCTCTTTCTACTTCTGTTATTTTCCAGCAGGGGAAAAAAAATCTAGAACTGTCATCTTCAATTAGATTTTGCTTTCTAACAAGTTACTTCCCCCCCCCCCCCCCTCCTTCTCTCCTTTTCCTGCTGTTCTTTGTTATTAGATACAAGAGACTGAGAAACAGGTGGAGAAGCTCTCCGGGCTTCTTAAACAACTGAAGGTATGTTGATTCTCTCCAAGGGCTAAATTCTATTTGGGTTTTCTATTGAGAAGTATATAAGCAATGTTTCTGAAAACGAGATATGATTCATGTAAAATTTCATTGCCTTTTAGTTAGTAAATGTGTTGCATGTGCTGTAGTGTGAAACCTTTTGGTTTTGGTTTTCTAAATCTTTCATTTTGGTCTAGCACTAGAGTTCACACATGATGAATTCTATAGTTTTATTACTTGATCTCTACGGCTCCTAATAGGAATAGTAGTAGCACCTAATATTTGTCATCCAGAGCAAAGGTTAAGCTGGAAAACCTGTATGGTAGGCATCGAGTTCAGTTCTTCAACTTCTTAGTAAAGCCAACCTGCTCATAATATAATTAGGAGAACTGTAACAGGGTTAAGAAGGACAAGATAAATGTCAGAAACAATTTTGGAAATTTGATTAAAAACTCTAAATGATTCTGTAATTATTTCAAATTTAGTTGGATCAGATACTGATCCTAGTGACTGGCCTTCTACCTGGATGGCCAACGGGGTGTTTTCTGTTCCAAATGGCACAATGGTTTAACTAGAGAATCTCCCAGATAGTACTTTAAAAACAACATGTGAAACTTTTGTACAGGATGCTAATGAGGAATCAAAGGCTGTTACAAAAGCATCTGCCATGAAAGGTAACAATATTTCCTATATTGCTTACAATTGAAAGGCTTGTATTTGGAACAAAATGTCACCTCATTATCATTTTATCAAAACTTGGCTATGAGTAAGTTGCATGGCTAAGAACGAATCAACATAGGCAGGTAGTTGATAATGTTCATTCAATATTGGCCAAAGCACAGATTTATATTTTGAAAGCCTGAACTGTGGCACAAAGAAATAAAGCATTGGCAGAAAATTGGCAAGAAGATTTTGTTAGAATCCATGCCTTCAGGGTCCCCTGTGGATTTGTTTTACAAAATCTTGTCTATGCCTACTGACTTAGCCAATTGATTTTAACTTGGGGAAAACTCTTAATAACTTCTACAAGATGCATTAAGTTTACCAGTTTTGAGTATCTAATTTATCTTTGAGCTTGTTTTGTAGAATTATACTCATAACAACACTTTCTGTTAAACTATATTCAGCTATTAAAAAGCGGATGGAGAAAGATATTGATGAAGTGGGAAAGATTGCACGGAATGTGAAAGGAAAACTAGAAGCCATTAGCAAAGATGTAATACCTTGATCAATTGTGTCTAAATCTGCTAGTTTCTTCTGAGGGTCATTACCCTTTTTAAGGTTACTGACTCTTCATTATTTCCAGAACATTTCCAATCGACAAAAGCCTGGATGTGAAAAGGGAACCGGTGTAGACAGAGCAAGGATGAATATGACAAAGTCCGGCGCGAGTGCAAATATTTAACTCTTAGAGTGCTTCTGAATTCCTTTCTTTAGATAATCTAGCAAATTGACTTAAAATTAATTTTGAATGGCAGTGCCTTGATGAAGAAGTTCAAGGAGCTAATGATAGAGTTCCAGGCATGACTACATCTTATGATTGTTAATGTTGATTTTAGTTTCCACTGTCTTCTCATTTGTATGGTACGTTTCAGACCCTTAGGCAGAGAATCCAAGATGAATATCGCGAGGTTGTGGAGAGAAGAGTCATGACAGGTTCGAAAACTTCTGCCTGCAATATGAAAGATGCAAAATAACAAAATTATGAGTTACATGTTAAAGTAATGGTGTTATAGTACTATCATTGCTTTTTTGAGTTGGTGATAATGTTTTTATACATTTTTGTGCTTGTATGATTTGATTGAGCAGTCACAGGAACCAGACCAGATGATGAGGTGAGCCTGAATCCTTCTATTGTGCTTTGAGGATTGATAAATTTGGATATTATTTTAATTGGTCAAATTGTAATGACTTTTGTAGACAATTGACCACCTGATAGAAACTGGAAATAGTGAGCAAATCTTTCAGAAGGCAATGCAAGAAGCAGGACGAGGACAGGTGTGCTCTTTTTGACATCTAACATGAAATATATTGAATAGATTTCCTTCTGTTTTCCACTTTAGTTATAGCCCACAATTGATAATTATTTTTGGAGGCGTCTTACATTGTCATTGCTTCTTTTACTGAACTTTAAAATCATAAACACAAGAAATGACATTGAATATTTAACAAGCACATCCTGGAATGGGTTTGTCGTATTTTTTGTTTTAAATAAGATCATAAATAATGGCAATGTTTACTTATCCAAAAAAAAACTGCCAGTGTTTAAGTTACGTCGAGGTCAGTTTGCCATATGAAAAGGTAGAATATTCAAGTGCATGACTTGGAATTTGTGATGGAGCAATGGGAAGCATGTTGAGCTCCATTTTGGTAGTAATCAATGATAGAATGAACAGAGTGTTGGTATAGTGTTTGGCTAACATGGCAATCTAACTACAGAGAGTTTATTGCCATGTTCTGATCTAGGTTACTAATAATTTCCCATCAAATGGATTATTTAGGTCTGCAGTTAAATAATCCTGCCTCCTTCGACCAGTCTGATTATATACCTACTGATGAAAACTTTAATATTTGTTTTAATTTGTATCTTAATCACTCCATCATGCTAATAATGTCTCAGTGGATAGCACAGAAACTTGTCTTGAAAAAAGAGATTTGGATGAATGACCCTTCCCCTGTGTCCTGTAAACCCACCACCCACCCAAAGAGTGTTTACTTGAATTGCCCAGGCCTGCAAGTTGCATATTGAGGACTGGACAAGCTTACTTATATATTTGCAGCTTAATTCCGGTTATAAGGAGAATTTTCCAACAACCTTCTTGACTACATTATAGCTTTATTATGCTTAAAGGGCACAAGGAGAAGAAACAAAAGACAAAAGGGGGTTAAAAAAGCCCATTAATTATTTTTTGGGCCATGGTTGCAGGTGCTAAACACCGTTGAAGAAATTCAGGAGAGACATGATGTTGTAAAAGAAATTGAGAAAAAGCTGCTTGACTTGCATCAGGTATATCTACAGTTGAAGTATATATAATACACAACGTGAAATCAGATTTCTAATACAATGTCGAAATAATTTGTCAGATTTACCTTGATATGGCAGTCTTAGTCGAGGCTCAAGGAGAGATATTAGATAACATCGAAAATCAGGTTTGTTTCTGCTTCTACATCATCAAGCATGTGGGTCTGTGCATGTATATGTATAATCGAAGAATATGTATTGCTTGGTATTGGGTGTTAATGGGAACCTTGTCCAGGTTACAACTGCAGTCGATCATGTCCAAAGAGGGACAACTGTACTTCAAAATGCAAAGAAACTCCAGAAGAACTCCAGAAAATGGATGTGCATTGCCATTATTATTCTCTTAGTAATAGTTGCCGTTATAGTTGTCGGTGTCATCCAACCTTGGAAAAGTAGCAACGGTGCTTGAGCCTACCCCGTTTTGTTCCTTGTCCATGTAATATAGTAGAGTTGGTTTCCAAACTTGTCCATGATTTTACTCTGCCTGTGTCAGCAGCGCTTCTTACCTCTTTGTTGTGTCTTTTATTTATTTATATATTTGTTTATTTTTTGAAGTTGGTTTGATGTTGGTGGTGTGCTTTGTGGACGAAGGATTTGGTACTCCTCTAAATACAGTTTTTATAAATTGGAAGTTTGATTTGGCCTTTGCTGGCGACATGTTATTTTTCAATGATTATATCTGCTTCTTCTTTCTTGTGTGCGTGTGTTTTGTTTCTTGTTTTCTACAAAAGGAGGGTGAAACCAAGATAATGTTATCCCCCAAATTTTTAACTGACTAATCTGTATTTTTTTTAAAAAAAAATCCATCTGAGATTTACTTGTCTTGGTATCTTTCGTTTTTCTTGAGCTCTCTTGCATCTACTGCCTTGCTAAAATCAGGTGCTACGGAAAAATAAAATTACCAAAAATAAATAAATAAAAAGGAGAAGAGAGAGAGAGAGAGGTGTTGCCTTTAAATACTTTGAATATTACCAGTTTGGCAAGAAGGGGTTGTCATCACCTACCAGATTTTGTTATTTTGAATGAACCCTTGATGTTCAACTCGTCTAAGGTTTTTATGTATCATACTAGTACTGCACTTCTGAGTATAAATATTATCATAATTATACGAATCACAGTAGTCTTACTGTTCCAAGTACCCAAATATACATGGTTTTAGCAGACTTATAGTCACTCCTGTTGTTTCTACATATCTCTGTTTAACTTTTCTATATTTACCTAGAAGATTGATATTACCATCATTATTATACACATCACAATGGTCTTACTTGCTACTAGTATTAAAATATTTTTTTCTCAACTTGTAGTTTTTATGTAAATTGTTGCAGACTCTAATTTGCCATGCTTAAAATTTATAGTCATTGTGTCAGTATTTAACCTTAATACAAAATACTGATCCCAAATAAAAGAAGGAAAGAAAACGTAAGAGGCTTGGTTTCTCTTTCTTTTCCCTAAGATTATTTCATTTTGAGAACTGAACGCAGCGAAGAAAGATAGTTAAAATAAAAACCTCTTCATTTTTTCTTGGGCAAGTGAAACAAAAACTTGTCTCATAATGCAGTAATGCGCCATTTTTCGTTGCCCTCGCATATAGAGACGCAACCCAGCCCGCAAGAGAACAGGGTCATAGGGTAATAGTCACAAATCATGGCAAATCTGCAAAAGATTTGACCAAAAAGATTCCACTAATCGAAACCATAACTTTAAGACGTTATGAACTTCTCATTTGTGATCATTGCATGGCGTATTGGTTGACATTGTTCACTTGGTGCTTATGACGGTACTTAATGTGTTGTCCTGCTATTATAATGCCATGTTCCTCCCATTTTGGGCTATAGTAATGCTTTCTACTATTATTTGAATCGTTGGATACAGGTGACTAATGCGGTGGACCATGTAAAGTCGGGTACAGATGCTCTCCAATCTGCTAAGACTTTGCAAAGGAAGTCTAGAAAGTGCATGATGATCGCCATTATATTGCTCCTGGTTATTGCAATCATCATCGTGCTCTCTATTCTTAAACCATGGAACAAAGGAAAGTGAACTTGTATCTGCTCGCTCTTTCTTACCAACTTCCCCGTATATACGATTATACATAACAGAAACCAATAAGATTACAACCATTACATTGTGTAATGGTTACTTTCTTTCCTTTGCAATTTAATTGCATCTCTGTATACCAGTTCTTTTGACATTACATGTACACAAATAATGGAAGAATTTTTTATTTTTACTTATTTCTCTCTGTGCTCCCTTTTTGGTTGGGGGGAGGGGTTTTGACAAAGACATAAAGAAATCTAGCATTTTTGCAAGGCTCTCCAGACTCACCATCCATATTTTTTTCTTTGCTTTAGGTGAGTTAAACAATTCAAAAACCATACATTCAACTATTGATTTCAGGCAAATTTAGGAAAGAATATCAACTGCTAAAGAACTCAAGTCAGGATTGATGGACGGCACCCTCTTGAGGTAAGTTTCAATTTTTCTGCCCCTAACCGTTAGTAAATTAGCATAAATAATGAAAAATGATTATACAAAAACTCCACATACACAAGGAAAGGAAAAGAAAAGAAGGGGGTGGGGGAAGCTGCAAGAAAAACAGCTCCTTTTATGGTGTAATCCAGGTATAGCTGTGGCATGAGTCTATATCTTAATCAGCAGACTTAGAGCATTACAAAATAAACAAAACTGGTATCTGAAACTCTGTCAAATCAACCAATTGATGCAGGGCAACCACAGAACTCTGGAGTTAAAATTGATAGATTTTTTGTTGTTGTTGTTTAGTTAGTTAGTTAGTTATAGACGTATCCAGTGGGTTTTAAGCTCATGACTGTCCCCTCCACCTATTCTTGTGAGATGAGGAAATGCAATTTGAACTAGAGCTCATTGAGAAATTGAAACAAAATTAGGGCAACAGAAAGCATTGACAAAACTTCTGAAATTCTACTTTGTTATATCAATAGTAGAGGGAATTAGTCCTAAAAATTAAATCTGAAGGGAAAAAAACTACTCCTGGAAACATGAACTCATGGAAAAACATCCTTAACTAAAATTGGAATCCATCATGGAAAATCTTGCAAGACTGAACATTCTCCCAGAAGCATGTCCAGCAAGCTCACAATGTTCTAGCTTTCACCACCTCTCCATGTTATCTAGTTACATCCGTTCTTCAACTATAATCTCTCAATCCAATTTAATTGTTCTCCATCTTTGAGATCTTTTTTATGTAAAAGTTCTCCCTCAATATCTTATAATTTACTTTATCCAAGAGTTCAATGAAGTGAATAAACTATCCAGAAAGTGTCAAGACTTTCTACACTTTCTATCTATGTCTGAATCATCTTCCATCTTCTTTCCCTAACCATCAGCAAAGTACGTAGTCCCGGCCTTCCTTCAATTTACTTAATACTTGTATAGGGACATAACAACAATCACGGGCACAATCTCAGCTTTGTTCAATGGCCTTAGGTACACAAAGATGTCAAATGCATCAATCTACAGAGTACTAAATAGATGAAGCATACTGATATATTGCCAAAAATCTATGTCTTTCTTTTCTAATATCTATTCTACAATGGAATGTTCTTACAACTTCTTCCGAGATTCTCAGAACCATTCTCATTTGATAATGTGTTTTACATATGAGTTTAATTCAAATAATTTTTTAAACCCATGAACACCTAAAAGGACTTAAAATCAATACATACATACATACACACACAGACAGATTAGTGTGCATTGAAGTATACAATGAAAAAGAGATGAGAAAGTAAATTCCTCCATATCTTTTTTTTCCCAGTGAGTGCATATATATATATATATATATATCTTGAGCGAATCCTGTGAACCAAAATCACCTCAGTTGTAAAAAGTTCAAAGCAATCAAAAGCACCTTGGGCTGCCTGGCTGAGCGTTGAGCTGTGTCCATGTCTACTTTTGCATGATAGCTCTTAATGGCGGAAATCCAACCACAGTAAAAGCTTAATACTAGCACAAATGCAGTAAGATATTACTTAGCAGAGTCAATAGATAATGGGTTAATAAAAGGCATTGCGTGTGGGTATATGAGTTCGTAGCCATTATGTATAAAGCACACTTGTGCATGAGTGCATGTGTGTGTATGTGAGAGAGAGAGAGAGAGAGAGAGCCATAAACTGGACAGTTGCAGATACAGCAAATGGTCAGTGTTTTATAAACATGATTTAAAATGGCAAGTTCCTGGTAGAATATAAGGAAAACACAGCAAAAAACTGGAACTAAGAGCATATAACAAATTACAAATTTAATAGCATCACACTGGAATTCGCAAACTTTCATATCCTGTTTTCAAATCAGTTCATTTGTCCTTGAGAATACCACTTCATTACTACAAAGGAAATTTGTTCCAACTGAGACGGTGAGACCAAGGAAGTCAAACACAATGTAAGCACAAGATTCTGTGTGTGCACTGCTAATATCACAAATTCATTTAGCGGTTGTCCTACATGCTATGAACAAAAAATTCTAGTTTTACAAATTCATTCAGCGGCTCTCCTACATGCTAAAAACAATTGAAAATGCATTTGACATATCTACCATCAGTTATACACACAAAAGATGTGCCAGACAAAGGTAGAGGACAATGCATTTTTATACCCTACCGTTCAAGATCCTAAAATGTGATGATTAGATCACAAGGAGACCATTCTGACAACCAACAATGATTTTCCGACAATTTATCTTCTCAATCAAACAAAAAATGGGATTTCGCTCACTATCTAGATTAAACTAGCGAGCAGTCACTGCAACTTTATTTCCTCATTGTACAATAAAAACCCAGATTCGTAAATAAGAGACTGAAACAACGAGCCAACGACCTGAATATAGGGTTTATTTATGGATAGTGAAACCTACCAAAGAACTAAATGATACGTAAAGGATTTATTTGTTTTTTTTTGAGTATATATAAAGGATTTCTTGTCTCCCCAGATCTAAGCATTATAGATTGAAGGAATGAAAGGGAGGTTGTTGTCCCCCGCCCTAAACCGAACAAATTCCAAATTGCTATCTACAATAAGAAAATTTTAGATTTTGGAATCCAATAGTTATCGAATGGATTCATTCCGCCCTTTACTTACAGGTAGGACAAGATTGACCCTCCATCAACCATCACTGATAAATTAAATCGCAATGTGTGGAATTTTTATCTCGAAATGAGAAGTACACCACATATTAGAGACAAAATCCAAACCGCGAATTATGATACTATAACAAGCAGCCATTTATGCGAAAATCATGGACTAATGGGACAGGAAGAATTGAATCCTAAAACGAGAAATTGTTTATATTGTTCAAATCAATAGATGGATTTTTAAGCGTTATGAAATATGTGGATTTGAAATGATTTTTTTTTTAAGTGTAGAATATACATAAAATTTGTGTTTTTTGTTGGAGCAAAATCCTCAAAACTTAAAATCCATCATCCTTTGTTAAAATTTATGTCAAGTAAATCTCTCCAATTTGATCCTCAAATCCAAATGCAAATCTAACAAATACAACTGATTAGTAATGGTTCAGGTGAGTTTATCATTCTCTTTATTAAATCTAAAGTATAATTAGTCAAATCTAACAAATTATAATATTGAATAACTGAACGAAGAAAAAGAACTATATAACCTTTAAAAAAAAAAAAAGTACCAAAATACTGAATTGCAACAAAGAGATTTGAAAATTACAAGAAGAAAACAGTAAAGTTGAAAAGGTTGAAGATTCATTACCTGCTGCTAACGCGTTGACAGTTTGTAGAAAAACCTAACCTCTGAATCTTCTTGTAGAGAGAGAGAGAGAGAGAATGAAATGAAAGCGATACTGGATCTTTAGTCGCACCGCAAAAGCCAATCAGAGAGAGAGTGAGAAGAGGCCTGCCTATTAAAACGCCAAACAGGAAAAGCCTTGTATAAACTAGTCGTATTTATTAATGGGTCGTGATAAAATGTTTTTTTTTTTTTTTGAGAAATTAGGGAATAATGGTTAATTCTTTTTTTTTTTTTTTCCCTATAGGAAAATTTTAAAGATAGTTTATAAAAATAGTTAATTATTATTTTTAAATAATTTTTAAAAATGTTGAGTCCATGTGATTATAATAAGTAATCTAGCTGCAAATCTATAACATTAGATAGTTGTGAAAAATTGTGTGCTATTAAAATTTTCAAAGAGGTTCAAAGGCAACTCTTAAATTGTCATCAATTTTCTTCGTCATGGAGATGGGCTCCATTTTATTTGTGGTCATTTGGTAAAAGACATCTTGTCCTATTTTAATTATTTTCATCGTTCATCCTTCTCTCATGTTATAGGTATGGGAATGCTTTAACGCATATCTTAGCTAAGAGAGTTACACTTTTTTTTTTCTTTTATTAGTTTAGATAGAGTTTGAATAACTAGTTGAATAAATTTATGTTGAACTGTTTCTTTAAAAATAATAATAATAATAATAATAATAATAACATCTATATTCATATCCATGATTCTCTTCATTTGATGGTTCACATTAAATATTATAAATCAAAATGTATTTGGGACCACATTATTAAAATTTTAATATGATTTTACATTTAGTATACTGTCAAATCCAATAAATAAAATTTTATAAAAGTAAATTAAGAATATGAAGGAAATGATATCAAAAGTCAATATTATTTTAATGAGGGTCAAAATTTCATTAAGGATTACTAATTCATCATTATTTGAATCTCTCATTGTCATTTTGTCTTTTTTGTTCATCCTTTTTTTGGGTGTGTTTTTCCTTTAATGTGAGAATATCTTTGATCAGAGTTATTTTTAGGAAAAATAAGTTTAAAGGTCCAAAAGGAGCGAACAAAGTAAAAGTGTATAAGTTAGTAGAATTGATGATCTCTCTTCATCCCATTTTTCATTGTTCATTTATGGCCAAACATGTAGCTTGATGTATTAAAAATCAAATCAACTTGAAATTTTGGGAATCTATCATAGAACTCAAGACGGGATAATATCATTTGAAGAAAATATGGACCTAGGGCCTCTAGAATAGTACATGGATGTGGCTAATAGGCTAAGTTCTCTAAAAGAAATAAAGATAGGGCTAAAGCCCAAAGAAAGAACAAGATGGACCTTAGGGTCCTATAAAGAACGAGAAGGGCTTAAGCTTACTCATTATCACTCACAAATATTGAGAGATAGTGGACTGTGCCTCTTTCACTGTTTTAACTTTTAAGAACGAACTTCCCGTTGCCTTCCACTTTAGATCAAACTCAGAATCCAACTTCAATACAGAAAATTGATTCCATGCAACCATCGAGAGACATCCACAAAATATGAGAAAGAAATTGAAATGCTTAATAATGATAGTATTTCAAACATATATTTATGGAATTAAACCAAATTACAAAAATTTCGCCCCAGACAACTGCTATGAGCTAAAACAAGAAAAAACAAGCATTATGTGGCCCAAAATTTCCCAGAATGAACCAACTGCCTATATGAAATTATTACATCACATTATTCTTACGAGTTCGAATATATATATAAATATAATTTGGAACTGGGAAATAATCCCAGCTCCCAGACCAAACTCAACATATATAAGGTAGCACTTTTACATTCTTGCCTTGGCAACCACAAGAGATTCATCAACCGTGTCTACTGCACCTGGCCTAGTCCATGTTTCTTTGAATTGCTCCTCAGTCACTCCTGGAAAAAGATGAAAGGTAAAAAGAAACATTAGCAATGTGCTTTCATATTTTACTCAGGTTCATTTACATGGAAGGAATTTAGATACTTGCCTTTGCCCATTGCAGCAGTTGAAGAAATGCCTCCCTGGACAGTCTTGAGGTACTTATCATAGTAGTTTGCACCAGACCATTTTTGATGAGCAAGTGTGTCAACCCCATTGTTCCTCTCCTCCCTCTGGATCCTCTCTACATAAGCCAACATTCCCCTCCTTGCATAATCCCCTGCAAAGGTGTCAGTCACAAGAGCATCGGCATGGAAACCGGCCAGGGTTATAAACTGCCAACAGTAGCCTAACTTGGCAATCATAGGAATGAACTCCTTCATTTGTTCATTGGTCATTCCCGATGCATCCCAATTGAAGGAAGGTGAAAGATTATAAGCCAACATGATCTGGGTGCTTGGATTTCACCCCCTCAGCAAACTTGGTGCATTCTACCAAGTCAGGACTTGCAGTCTCCATCCAAAGAATATCAGCATGTGGAGCAAAAGCCCAGCCACGGACAACAGCTGCCATCACAGACCCTTTGAACCTGTAAAAGCCTTCTCTGGTTCTAGGCAAGTCCCAGTCCCAGAACAGGTTGTTGAGCCCCAATCTCTCAGCAACCTCGCGCCTTGCTCATTTGAGAGACATTATCATAACTAGAATAATTCGTCCACTCATTTACTCTCCTTATCTTCTCATTCTCCCCAATGTTCATATTCTTAATGGCATCCACAACACAATCAGAGAATGTCTTCAACTGTGCCATTGATATCCATTGGTCTTCAAGAGATTGAAGTTCAACTCCTGTTTTACCAGCAGCCATTGCTTCTGCCAAAAGAGTAGCCAAACTTTTCCCCTTAAGGTTTGGATTTGTCACACCCAAAATGAACTGATGATCTCTTGGGTCAATATTAGTTTGGATCAAATTATTAGCCGCGACTGCATCAGTCCTAGCCACCAAAATTGTCTCAACCCCCATGACATCAAATTGCAACCTTGCAGCCACTAGCCTATTGATGTGTTCACTAGTGGCAACAAGTACTTTTCCAGCCATGTGGCCACATTTTTTGGTCATGAGGACTGGTCCTCAATGTGAACTCCAGCTGCACCACGTTCCACAAAAAGCTTACAAAGCTTAACAGTTGCTGTGGAGGCACCAAATCCAGTATCCCCATCAGCTATGATTGGTTTCAAGTAATCAATATAAGGGGTTCGAGCTCTCTCTTCTCTGCTCATGCTCATTCTTGCTTCTCTTTGCTTTCTATCATGGTATTGTTGGGCAAAAAATAAATGTTCCACTTTGTTTGGGACTGTGTCATAGGGGTAGTCAGCAAGGTCTGGACCAGGTTCATTGGTGGAGGTGTGGGTGGATGAGCACTGCCAACCAGAGACATATACGGTGTCCAAGTGCTTGGCCATCATGGTCACCTGGACAGGATCAAGTGCACCAAAAGTCCTAGAGGCTGTGCCATTGGCTTGGTGGCTCTTGAGAGTTCTCCATAGTTTTTTCGCCATTTCATTCGAGCCGTAGCTTTGTCTGAGGTTTCCTCGTAGTGACACAACATCTCTAGCCGAATATGGACGCCTGGTTTGCTTGAACCTCTCGGTGTTCCACCATGCTTGCACCTCTGCAATTTCAGCTTCAAACCTTCCTTCTTCCTCCATTATCTGTTTACAAAATTAACGAGACTTATAAGTAATAGTTCCAAACTCATCTCACAATAATGTGATTACATTGTAATATATATAATATATTTTATATAAGTAAAGAAGTCTATATCTTGATTGTTTTGTATACATAAATTTTTTTGGCAAGGAAACATAATGCAATTTTTTTAAAAAAATCTTTTTGCACTTTATTTTCAATTATTATATATGACATACGTTAAAATAGAGTGAGATATGCATCAAAATACAACAAAATTAGAAAATGGAAAACGTATAATTTTTATTAGAACATGAAAATGAATTTTGATGATTTCATATGAAAGCTAACATATTTTGCATTTTTGAGAAGTTATTGAGCAATTTATCCAAATTCGTTTCCATTTTATCACATAAGTACTATTAAACAATGTCATAACAATTTATATTTTGATAATCACTAAACTCATATATGAGAATCAAGTATTACAAAAAAACTGTGTTTCCAAAACATATGCTAATTTCTATTTTTCATTTCCATACAATTTTAAAAAATGTGAAAAACTAAGGAAGCTAAATGTGTAGTTGATTTTAGTCAATCAATAAATAACATAAAAGGGGTAGGGGAAACAAACATATTCATGGTATAACTGTTTATATATGTCCATATTTGTTTTTGTATATGTTAATACTCTTGTTTTCTAAAATATTCATGTAGCAACTATATCTTGTTTGATCTCTCCCAAGTCTTCAGTTTTAGCCAACTCACAACATATAAACCAATGATCATGAAAAAAGAACCTAGCAAGATAAAGTCAAGCACAATTTCTAAATTTTAACAAATAGGAGATCAAGATTATAGAGAAATCGAAGAGAGAGAGGTGCCTTTGATAGTAGATTTCAAAAACAAATATGTAGTGACAATTAAAAAAAAATACTATGTTATTGGTTCTAAGAGAGATCAAAAGAAAACATATAAATAAATAAAATATATATATATATATATATCGTGTGTGTGTGTGTGTGTGTGTGTGTGTAGGGGAAGGGAAAAAAGGTATACACAATACAGAAGTGTTGTAGGAGGAAATATAAAGTGTGTGTGTGTATATATATATATATAAATATATATAAGTAGAAAGTTTGAATAGAGAACTTTTGGGGTACCATATAGGTTTATGAGAAATTTGGGACTTTTCATATTATTTTTTTTTTCCCAAAACTTTTTATCGGAGAAAATAATTTCCTTCATAAATGAGAATTTTATGGTTTTTTTCTTTTTCCATTTTCAATTAGATAGAAGAAATATATAGGTGGGGAATGACTTCTCACCCCCAATTATACCAAAAGGGAAATTGTAAGTAGAAATTAATTATTTTAACTCTTGCCTTTTAGGTTACTCCTGCCTCCCCCCCACCCCCAAAAAAAAATTTGACTTTTTAGTTACTAATATGTGTGTGTGTGTGTGTGTGTGTGTGTGTGTTAGAAATAATTTAAGAGGAAAATTATACCCACTATAGGGTAAAAATAATTGATTGTGTATTTAAAAGAGCTAATAGTGAATATTTAAGTACATATTATCCAAGAATTATTATAATAGTGGAATTTATAGTATGCAATTAAGAATATTTTTAAGTACAAAAGAAATGCCTAGTTGATTTCCTATTATATTTCTCATGTTATTTCTATCACATTTTTGTATATTTAAGAAGTATGATGGATTGAAGTGCAACATATAATAGCCAAATTGAACTCAAAATAAGATATAAGATATAAGTTTAAGGTTTTTTTTTTTTCTCTCTCTTGAGAATTAGATAAGTTTATTTAGCCTAACTAAGGTAATATGATTTAATTCATTTTGGATATACATACATACTATATATATATATATATATATATAATATCTATTGGTTAGCATGATTTGAATTAAGTTGCAAAATTTCCTAAAAATGAGATCACGTCGAGGCATATGTTTCAATTGAAATAATTTTTTAATTCTAAAGTAATGGACATTAATATTACCATAGAAAACATAAAGTAATATTGCATGCATGTTCACAGTCATAAAATGGATGCAATAGTTCAACATTGTAAGCGTCCCAAAGTTATTTCCTTAAAATTATAAATTGTAAGAATTTTTTTTTTTTTTTGTGAGAAGATATATGATAAGAATTAGAGATTAGATCTTATATATATATATATATATAACTTTAGTATGTCTAACTTCCTTAATGTAATTTACATCATAATTTGTCGAAAGATTAATGAAAATAACCATATAAGCTAAGTTATAATCCCAAATACAAAGAAAAAGATGAACACCATACAGTCCATACTTATCAATTAGAATATTTTGTTTCCTCTTCCAAGTTATCCTAAGATGTTAGAAATTAGCATAGATTTAGATGAGATTAAAAGAAAATTAGCAAGAAATTATGCCATATTTAATTTTAAAAATTTTGCAAAACCATTCAAAAAATAAAATAAACAAATGTGAGGCAAATGATCATGTACTAAATCAATAAAACATATTCCAATTCTTTAGACACAAAAAATTTTAATGGGTAAAACGCAATTATGTAAAGAAAAATTGTAAACATGAATACAAAGAAATAGACTATCAATTGGAAAAAAAAAAAAAAAAAAAACCATGGTATTTACAACCTCAGAAAAGAAAATACAGTACAAACCTTTACATCGTAATTTGTTGAAAATTTGATGAAAATAACTATATAAAGCTAAGTTATAATCCCAAATACGAAGAAAAATACGAACACCATTCAGTCCATACCTATCAATTATAATATTTTATTTCCTCTTCCAAGTTATCCTAAGAAGTTAAAAATTAGCATAGATTTAGATGAGATTAAAAAAAAAATTAGCAAGAATTTATGTAGTGTTTAATTTAAAAAATTTACAAAGCCATTCCAAAAATAAAATAAACAAATGGGAGGCAAATGATCATGTACTAAATCAATAAAACACATTCCAATTCTTTAGACATAAACAATTTCAATGGGTAAAACGCAATTATGTAAAGAAAAATTGTAAACATGAATACAAAGAAGTAGACTATCAATTGAAAATTGAAAAAAGAAAAAAGTAACATGGTATTTACAACCCCGAGGGAAAAAAATCCAGTACAAACCATAAAAATTGCAGTAGAAAAGCAAAAAAGTTCAAGTGAAGAAAAAGAAAAACTGACCTCAAATGTACTTTCCAATTCTAGTTGTAATTTGGTGACTTTTGATGTGGAGAGAAAGCAATTCAAAATCTTTATATAAAAAATTAAATCAGTGGGTTTTAAATTCAAGGGGGAGGCAATTGACTGTTTTGATGGGGAGAGAAACTGTTAGTTCGTTAAGGAGATGAAAATTTAGAGAAAGAGAAGGATTGATTGCTGAATTTAAAGCAAATTGGATTCAATGGGAAATTTATTAATAGTATAAACATTAGCTATTTGTTTGATGGGAAAATGATGAGTTGAGAGAGAAAAAATCAGATTCATTTAAGAAAAGGAAAGTGTCGTGGTCAACTTTATTATTGGTTGCATTATAGTCGGTCCTATTTGGTTCAGGTGTTTGAACAACCGTTTTCAGTGTTTAAACACTAAAATTGTGGACCCAAAAAAACAACGTGTTTGGTAAGGGTGTTTTTTATTGGAGTGTTTGAATTATGTTGCTCATTTTACGGTGTATAAACACTAAATATAGAAAACTCATCTTACCAGTTTTAAATTATAAAAAAAAAAAAAAACGTTGTTCAATGACACTTTTGTAAATATGTTGAAAACCATGGAACTCACTTGATTAGACAAAACCATGTGCTTGTCAGCTTTTTAAAAATAAAATCAACACATACCAAAAACACAATTATGTTTTTTCACACACTAAAATATGTTATTTGAAATATGGTATCAAACACATTTTTTGCTTTATGAATACTATAAACACGTGTTTCCACAACACTTTTTAAACCACTGTTTTCACATCATTTTAAACAACGATACTAAAAATCTCTAACCAAATGAGTCAATGTTTAAATTTCCAACTATCTACGGTGAATCTTTGTTTATTTAGGAAATAATATCTTCTAGGGAATGACTCATTTTTCTAAAATTATTTTGTATAAAATTATCTCATTTTTCTATATTTGATAATAATCTTAAATAAGTTAAAAAAAAATCTTCTAACTTCCCTTATTTAGCTTACTGTGAGATAGAGTTATTTTCAAAAAAAAAAAAAAAATGGTTGTGTTATTGTCAACGATCAATGTTTAAATTTCCAACTATATATCACTATATGAAATATTTTCTTACTACTTTGGTTCTTGGGGATAGTATCAAAAATTTAGAGACAGATCCATGCAGGCTAAACTAGAATATGCATTAACCACTGTTGAGAGTAACGAACTAAAGTTTGAAGGAGAAAATGGGCAAATGCCCGTTCAAACAAAAAAAAATCCAGCATTTTGCCATCTTTTCTAAACTAATTTGGGAAATGTCCTTTTTTTGAAACTCGACTTTCTTAAAATTGAGTTATATAAAAAAAAAAAAAAAAATTTGGAGCCCTATAGCGGCGTTTTTAAGGAGCCTATAGTGAAATTTTAAGGACCTATAGTGGCGTTTTGTAACTTGATCTCCATGAAGTCAAGTTACATGCAATTTTTTTTTTTCTTTTTTTTACCTATAACTCGATTTCATGGAGATCAAGTTACAAAACGCCACTATAAGTCCTTAAAACGTCATTATAGGCTCCTTAAAAACACCACTATAGGGCTTAACTCGATTTTGAGAAAATCGATTTTCAAAAGAGGGGCATTTCCCTAATTAGTTTGAGAAAAAGAGCAAAATGCTGAATTGTTTTTTTTAAAAAGGGCAAAAGCCAATTTTTTTCCAAAGTTTGAATATAAAAGTTACAACTATATAGGCAGCCCAGAGAGGGGGAAATACAATATATAACTCATTTCGATTACTTTACTGTACAAAATCAAAACCAATTCCCTAAAGATATTCCAAGTGTTTTAATCAATTTTTTTGGTAAGCAGTAAAAACTCAAAAAATGTCATATATATATATATATATATATGAGTAAATTACATATTTGATCCTTATCCTTTACAGCATATTTCAATTTGGTCTCTAACCTTTCAATTGTATTAATTTGGTCCCTAACCTTTCAATGTCGTGTCAATTTAGTCCATGTTGTTATATTTTAGATGAAAATTGATGACATCTCAAATGGCCAAAATAAAATTTTAGTGTATTGTTACATCAATGAAAGATTATTTTTTAGGCTACCCATTAAACACGTCATCAATTTTCATCCAAAAAATAACGGTAATGACTAAATTGACAAGGTATAGAAAAGGTAGGGACCAAATTGACACAATTGAAAAATTATGGATCAAATTGAAATAGGATGTATAGGACAAGGACCAAATATGTAGTATATATATATATATATATATCAGAATTTGATGTTAGATCTATTGAAAGCCAAATCTGTTCTTTATATAAAGTTAGTAGTGAGTTTTATCATAAATAGTGCAATACATGATAATTATGCTCCCCTTTCTTACATAAATAGTGAGTTTTATCATGTATTTAATTAATAGGATGCACTATTATGAGATAAGAGAATGTCGAGATTGATGTTTTCATGCAAAAATAGCCTGCTTCTTAGTACTACCTCCATCTCAGTTTGTTTGTCCTCTATTCCATTTTGAGATATTCTAAAATATTGTCCTGTTTCTAAAAATAAAAATTATTAGTTTATTAATGTTCGTATTATACCCCTACTTTATTTTCAAAACTATTTGAAAAGAAAATTAACTAATATTCAAAAAAATCAATTTAATTGGGGCACCTTTTTAGTTGTAAGAATAACTCTTTTTAAAAAAATTGATAAATTTATTTAAGGGTATTTTTGCAAACTTATATATTTTTATAAGACAGACAAGACAACAAATGATGTTCCCTTAAAAAGTTTAACTTTTCAAACATGACAAATAAATTAGGACAGAGAGAGTAGTTAATTGAACGTGAATTATGTATCCGGATGTGGCTCACACACATAACACAAGATCTAACTAATTTTGTTTTTCCTGATTCATTTTTCCATTCTTATTATTTTACTTTGTTGATTTATTTATTCTACACTGATTTTCTTGTTGGAAACATTCTACTCCAAATTTTTTTTTTTTTTGAGCCAAACGCCAATTATTATTGATGAGTTATATACTAGCTTTGTTATTTATAGACCCGTATAATACACTGTATAATTTATTCCGTATGTATAGTATTGCTATACTATATGATTACTTTTGATATATGTACATGGATTGGTTTAAAATTACACGTTGTGTCACTCTAAGTAATGTTAAATCATCCAATAACTTCTTAAAAATCTATATTTTGAAAACTCATCGTTGGATTACATGTTCTATATATTCTTAACATGCATACTAATTTTCATGCCAATCAAATGTTATTTACCATTTGATTTATAAACTTGTCTTTTATGCATTATTTTAAACTACAAAAACTTAAATTTAAAAACTGATTGATAACAAGCATGGAGAATGTACGAAGAAAACGCAATCCAACTATGAATTTATCAAAATTTGTATCCAATTAAAAAATATGAAGTGGGGTAACATTACTTAAAGTTACATCAAATGTAACTCTCTCTCTCTCTCTCTCTCTCTCTCTCTCTCTCTCTCTCTCTCTCTCTCTCTCTATATATATATATATATATATATATTTTTTTTTTTTTTGAGCCAAACTCCAATTATTATTGATGAGTTATATACTAGCTTTGTTATTTATAGACCCGTATAATACACTGTATAATTTATTCCGTATGTATAGTATTGCTATACTATATGATTACTTTTGATATATGTACATGGATTGGTTTAAAATTACACGTTGTGTCACTCTAAGTAATGTTAAATCATCCAATAACTTCTTAAAAATCTATTTTTTGAAAACTCATCGTTGGATTACATGTTCTATATATTCTTAACATGCATACCAATTTTCATGCCAATCAAATGTTATTTACCATTTGATTTATAAACTTGTCTTTTATGTATTATTTTAAACTACAAAAACTTAAATTTAAAAACTGATTGATAACAAGCATGGAGAATGTACGAAGAAAACGCAATCCAACTATGAATTTATCAAAATTTGTATCCAATTAAAAAATATGAAGCGGGGTAACATTACTTAAAGTTACATCAAATGTAACTCTCTCTCTCTCTCTCTCTCTCTCTCTGTATATATATATATATATAACTGGCCTGTCCCGTCCTGGCACTAGACCGAGCCTAATCAAGCCCAACCGAGCACCCAAACCGCTTATCTCTCGTCATGCCGAGAATAATAGATAATGCCTTGGGGGAATCTACCCACCGAGCATTAACTAGCGTCTAGTGCAAGTTCTAAGTAAGTCATGTCAACAGTATGCAGTAGGTCCCCCCTAGTTAGGTTTATAGCACAAAGGGGCCCACTGGCTTGGGGAAGACCCCTCTTAATCATTACAACCCCACTAAGGAAATGATATAAATAAGGGAATACAAACACAAACTAGGAGGTTGAAAAAATTGGGGAAGGGGAGACATGAGAGTTGCGAGGAAAGACATCCTGGGAGTTAAGAAATTTTGTTTGGATTTCAGGGAAAGGGCTCGACTACATAGTCGTCACCTCAGCTAAGCTAAAATCAAGAGAGTTTAGGGCCCAAACAACACTTTAACTCCATTAATAACCTATAAAACTGTTTCTTGGACCTCTCATTGTGGAATAAACCCAACTCAAAATACAAGTAAATTGGGAGATCTAAGCCCAAAAATCCCAACACCATTAGGCTGAGCCACCGCATGACTAAAATAGCTTCTAATCTTAAGTGGCTTAATAAGTAATTTGACCTCAATAGTGTTAGATGATTTGAATCAAACAAAGGTCCCATCGTCTAAGGGACAAAACCTCAGGTCCTACACTACATCAAGATCTTAAACGCTTGTCAATGACATAGGTGGTGATAGCACAGGTTAGAATTGATCCAAGTTACTTCCAATAGTTATAACTTACTTCACTCTCTATTTGGATATGATTATAATAGCCCCTAATCTAATGTGGTTGATCTATATGATCTGACCTCAATTCTTCGTAGTTCAATAGTTTTAGATTATGAGACGCAATACTCTTTAAAGCAGAATAGATACAAGATAAAATATGCCACAATTTTTTTTCCTATGAGAATCTTAAGTATGCCAATAGTTTTATATAATAATAAATATATTACTGGATTGATACTGTTCACCAAAGCCATATTTGTACACAATAATAAATGTAACGTGTTCAGCCATACTCTTTTCTCATAGGAAAGGGGAGATTTTTACATCCAAAAGACACACTTGCATACCATACGGGGTATGGCTATATGACAGGAGTTTTTGTCACATCACCTAGAGAGGAGTAGTTTGAGCAATAACTCTAACAAGGTCCATGTGATACACATGGTATTACTCATTACTATCACATGGCATAAAGTTGATGAGCCCATACCAAAGACCCCATTTTTTTATTCAACCAAAAAAAAAAAAAAAAGGACAGGCTTGCATTGTGGCAAAATCCTCATTATTTCACTTTGCTTTTTTAGGACTATTGATATCATATTTTGTCTGGCCCCAATTCACGCATCAGAATAAAGACAAAAAGAAAAAGAAAAAAAAAATTAGAAACGGTGCAAAATCATGAATTTCAAAGCCAAAAAGGGTAAAAGTAAATACAAAGTGCTTGAACAGTGAATCAAAAAGTCACAACATTTGAAAAATCCATTTTACATAATATATGACCAAAACCCTAACAGGGTATGATAGAAAGTTTAATTTTTGGTCTGATTGTTGGATCGTGTTGGATTTTGGACCGTCTTATAGGACATATTTTTCCCTTTGAAATGATAATTTACAGGCCAAAATTGGAGTAAAAATGGATGAGATATCACAAAAATACTAAAACCTTAACAATATCTTCATTGTATTTTTCAGGAAAACTGGCAGTTTTTTACCCAACTTCATGTAATAAATTGAAACGATTGGACAAGAATGATCGGGCTAGACCATCTTGAAGAATAAGATCTTAGCTAATTTTCACCAAAAGAGCTTGACGATATATTCTTCAAATTGGAAGATATGAATTTTTCAAGAAAAAATGTCCATAATTTTTCAGTTTTGCATCACCCTCCTTTAGGGCATGATATCTCATTGACCCTAGCTTCAAATCGAACAAGGCTAGGACCATTGGAAATTAGACATCCAGAGCTTTCCGTTCATATAAAATTCTTATAAAATGGAGCTTGAAAAGGCCTCCAAAGAGTCGCATGAAAATTGGGCCAGAAATCATAAAAGTACAAAAAGGGCTAATGACGTGTGTTAGGGGCGTTTGTTATTCGTTGCCCACATGATGTTAGGAGAGTCAAAACTGAGACTCAACTTTAGGTTTGGAACATGACCCAAAGGCTATCGGTGAAGTGTGAAAGGCCCATTTTGCTTTAAGTGTAGGATGCATCAAACAAAGATTATAATAAGGCCCCAAAAATACCTCCTGCATAGATAAGCTAGCACAAAGGATGGCCCACCACAACAAGTGCTCAAATAACAGTCCAGGGGTAAGTAAGAAAAACGTCCAACGGTAGATGTTTGAAAAATCAATAAATGTATTTGCATAGTAAAATTATTCATTTCCTCCATAGTTGGTTAATATAGAAGTTGGCCCATTTAACAAGTACATAAGGGGAAAAACGGTCTAGTAGTGAATATGACAGACCTCCAGTGGCAATGTCTGATTAGTTAATAAATATGTTTACATGATAAAAATTGTATAGTTTCTTTATTATTATCAAGTTATCATGAGGGAAAACTTCCATAGTATCCAAAACATTATGGCTTTCATCATAATAACAATAAACAAGGACTAAAGGCTTCATAATTACAAGTAAAAGAGGAAAAAATAGGATGGAATGAAGAGAGAGAGAGATTCCAGCTCGGTGCAGCACATATTGAACTAAGGTGCATGAATGGTGTAGTGTAGGCTATTTTTGAGTGGGGGTATTTAAGCTTGTGGTTGTGTGATGGAGTTAATGTTGAGGCTAAGGTTTTTATGGGTAAAGAGTTGTTCGTGACTGATTAGGAAACATTTATGGGCTATGAATATGCAGAAAAAGAAAGGGAATGTTTAAGGCTAAGTGAGTGTGGGCTAAGAGGAATGATTTATGAGCTTAGGGAGAGTTGAACCACAAGCAAATTGACAAGAAAATCAGAAATTTCAGAGGGGTTTGGTGTCTATTTTAAGGTGCTAGGATTTTTTGAGAAGATGGAATGTGATGTTTATGGGTAAGCGTATATGAGCATTTATGGACTAAAGGCTAGGTTCTAAACTAAGGGATTGACTTATGGACTGAAAATAGCACGATGGGTGAGGAATTTTATGATAAGATTTGTTATCTTCCATGAGTTGATGGTAGTTCCCTTTTATAGTGAAGCTTAAGGAATTGATTAGCAAAAGTCCAAAAACGTAGGACTGATCAAGGGCAGGACAACAAACTTAATTATCCTAAGATTTGGCCTAAAATGGGAGATTTTCTTTTGAGCCTATTTTGCTTCTTTGGGCAATGTCACACATGGGTAAAAATCAGCATAATCTTGCATTAAATACTAAGAATTCTGAGATTGTGTTCAGCCAATGGGATTAAGGTAGGTATTGAAGAAGAATCCTAGTGTTGCAACTGAGATTTGGACTCTAGGAAGTAGGATTCAACACCCCAAACCAAGTGTCAAAATTTAAGTCTATTTCAGAGGGTTCTGCTGGAAATCCCTTTATACCCCCCAAACCACATGTTCCCAAATTTTTCTCTTTAAGATTCATGGGCTTGGTTTATGAACCAATCACATACATTTTTAGTAATAAAATAAACTATTTGGTTGCAAATTTCACGAGCTTAAAGGTCTTGGTTATGGCTTCCTTGAGTTGTGACCAAAACTTGGGGAAGAATGGTTTTTATTAGCCTTTAGGTGTCAACCTCTGGTACTGTTCACATCAAAGTTGGCAGTGGGACAGGTAGTCATCTCCTAATTTGGTTTGGGAGTTTCGTTGCTTCTTAATGTGACTTCCAGCGAAAGGCAAAACTTAATGGAGTTCTCCAACGGGGTCAGTTTGCACACATGGGCTGTTTTGGCTAAGATTTCATGTTGGGCTTGGCCATAAGGGCTGAGTATTTTGGTGGGCCTCTGACCTGGTGGTTCTCTCCACTTAACCCTATCCTTTTGCTTTCTCATTGTGAGCCCCACAAAATGCACAAAGCTACCATAAATTGCCATGGATTTTTATTCCATATGGGTTTTAGTTGTAATTAGTAGAAATAAAATGAATCCATAAGCTTTAATAAATATTTATGATAGTGGGTTCCAGTTAGCTCAACTGGTAAAGTCTCTGATGGTTGTATAAGAGATCTGGGGTTCAATCCCTGCCTACACCAAAAACTGATTGGTGTCTTGGTCCGATAATAAAGAGCAATTATCAGGAGCGGACGCCATAGGTTGAAACTCTCTCAAAAAAAAAAAAAAAAATTTTATGATAGGTTTTGGGTATTAATTTTCATGGGCTTTAAATAACAACTTGTATAGTTTCTCATAATTTTTACTATGGATTACTTTGTAAATGATATTTTCTTTGGGGCTTTTTAAATAATGACCTCCAATATTTTTTTGAGAATAATACTTACCATGGGTTTTAAATAGAGGCAATATCCATGGGTTTCAAATAAAATATGGTAACAACCACTATAATGAAATAATGTGATGTCTTCATTAGTTTTTCTATAGATAATCATAATATGCTTGTAAGCTGAATAATTATCATGAGTTTTGGAAATAGATATTATGAATGTTGTGATTTAAGATAAATAGTGACCATGAGTTCTTATATAAATTCCATGGGTTTATATTATGGTTGAAATAAATAAATGTCATAGGTCCAAAATAAATAATCATATCTTTTCATGGGCTTTTATATTAGTAACACAAATTCATAATTCTCCATGGGCATGATATATATTTGCAATGGGTTTTGGAAAAATGGATAGTGTTACGTAACATAAATAGTTACCATGATTTTATAATATGGCATGAAATAAATAAATATTATGGGTTTAAAATAAATCATAACTTTCCTTGGGTTTTTATATTAGTAACACAAATTCATAATTCTCCATGGATTTGATGTATGTTTGCCATAGGTTTTGGAAAAATGAATAGTGTCACGTAACATAAATGGTTACAATGGGCTTTATAAGATAGATTTCAATAGGTTTAAGAACTTAAAACATTGTTAATCATTGGACTTTAAGTGAAATATTTATGATATAGTATTTTGGCAAGTGTTGATAACTTTGGGCTTTTTACAAAATAGTGCCAAGTAGCTAGCTTGGACTTTTAATAATGCCAATAAGAATTGAGCTTTTGATATTTTGCTAATAAGAATTGGACATTTGAAATATTGTCAAGCATTAGTAGCCTTGGGTTTTTTTTTTTTTTAAAAAAGATGGGATGTGTGCATTGGGCTTGTAGGGCCAGCTTTGGGTTTAGTAAAAATAATGGTAATAAAATTAGATAAGATATGAGTTTTTTAGGTTTTTTGTGATAGTTTATATCATGACCCAATTTAGATAATAAGATATGAAATATTTGTGGTTAACATAATAATATGACAAAAAATATATGGGAAAGTCCAATAACTTGTTAGTGGTATTTGAAAATAAATAGGTGACATTTAAATAAAATTTGGTATAGAAAAATATATATACCCCAACAATGTGGAAAAAAGAGGAGATTAGCATTAGTGTATCAGGATAGACCAATGCTAGCTGCCTCTTTGAAGGGGCAGCTAGCACTAGTGTATCCTAATACACTAATGCTAGCCCCCCATTTTCCAAATTCCCTTATAAATGCTCCCCATTTTTGAAAAAAAAAAATATTTAGAGATTTTTATGAAGAAAGAAAAGAAAAAATAATGGAAAAAAGGAGTGAAGTAGAGAGAAAAATAATAAAAAGTGAGGAAATTCTAGAAAAATAGCCTTAGAAAAAAAAAATTCTCTCCTCTCTCTCTCTCTCTCTCTATGAAACCCTACACCGAAACAGCCTCATCCTTTTCTTTTTTTAATCTTTGTGGATAAGTTTTTTTGGATTGGTTAGTTTCTTAATAACTAAACTCATCCCATCCCTTTTACTAGTGTATCAGGATAGACCAATGCTAGCTGCCTCTTTGAAGGGGCAGCTAGCACTAGTGTATCCTAATACACTAATGCTAGCCCCCCATTTTCCAAATTCCCTTATAAATGCTCCCCATTTTTGAAAAAAAAAAATATTTAGAGATTTTTATGAAGAAAGAAAAGAAAAAATAATGGAAAAAAGGAGTGAAGTAGAGAGAAAAATAATAAAAAGTGAGGAAATTCTAGAAAAATAGCCTTAGAAAAAAAAAATTCTCTCCTCTCTCTCTCTCTCTCTCTATGAAACCCTACACCGAAACAGCCTCATCCTTTTCTTTTTTTAATCTTTGTGGATAAGTTTTTTTGGATTGGTTAGTTTCTTAATAACTAAACTCATCCCATCCCTTTTACTACCGTAATCATCATTTTCATATATATATATATATATATATCTCCTCTTTACTTTGTGTATGTATCCTTTACTTTAATGTTTATATTGTTGTTGGTTATTATTGTTGTGTTAGTATCCCTAGATAGGTATTGGACCCTCTCCTAGGCTATGTATGGAAAGTACCTTTAGGGGGTAGAAATCCCATTCCACCTAGGCATCTAAGGATTTTATTATTGCATTTTAGCATCTTGTCATCGCATTTACTTTCAAGCAACCCCCATTCCCTTTTAATATCTTGTCATCCCATTTAATTTCTTGCACATCTCCAATCCTCCTTTATTTTATTGTACTTATATATTTACTATATCTAGACACCTAAAAGAGAAAAGATTTTCTACTATCTCTCTTAAATGGTTTTTAAACCTCCATTAGAGCACAATATGGGTATGTCTCATAAGAGTGGTAATGGCTTAAAACTCCAATTTCTTTATGCTGAAGGATGCATAAGACTTGAAAGATATAAAAGTTATTTAAGGGAGAAATTAAAATAATAATAAAAACCTTTTAATCAACCTTTCAATATTCCAAGTTCTTTACTTTTATATCATTTAAATTCCAAGTCTTTACTTTTATGCCATTTAAATTTCAAGCTCTTTACATTTATGTCATTTAAAACCTAAAGAAAGAACAAGATGGACCTTAGGGTCATATATAGATCGAGAAGGGCTTAAGCTTACTCATTAGCACTTACAAATATTGAGAGATAGTGGACTTTGCCTCTTTCAATGTTTTAAGAACGAACTTCCCGTTGCCTTCCACTTTAGATCATTCAATACAGAAAATTGATTCCATGCAATCATCAAGGGACACCCACAAAATATGAGAAAGAAATTGAAATGCTTAATAATGATAGTATTACAAACATATATATATATATATATATCTCGAATTCAACCAAATTACAGAAATTTCGCTCCAGACAACTGCAATGAGTTAAAACAAGAAAAAAAAAAGGCATCATGCGGCCCAAAATTGCCCAGAATGAACCAATTGCCTATGAAATTATTACAGCACATTATTCTTATGAATTCATATATATATATATATATATAATTTGGAAGTGGGAAATGTTCCCAGCTCCCAGACCAAACTCAACATATATAAGGTAGCTCTTTTACATTCTTGCCTTGGCAACCACAAGAGGTCCATCAACCATGTCCACAGCACCTAGCCTAGTCCATGTTTCTTTGAATTGCTCCTCAGTCACACCTGGAAAAAGATAAAAAATAAGAAGAAACATTAGCAATGTGCTTTCATATTTTACTCAGGTACATTTACATGGAAGGAATTTAGATACTTGCCTTTGCCCATTGCAGCAGTTGAAGAAATACCTCCCTGGACAGTCTTGAGGTACTTATCATAGTAGTTTGCACCAGACCATTTTTGATGAGCAAGTGTGTCAACCCCATTGTTCCTCTCCTCCCTCTGGATCCTCTCTACATAAGCCAACATTCCCCTCCTTGCATAATCCCTTGCAAAGGTGTCAGTCACAAGAGCATCGGCATGGAAACCGGCCAGAGTTATAAACTGCCAACAGTAGCCCAACTTGGCAATCATAGGAATAAACTCCTTCATTTGTTCATTGGTCATTCCCGATGCATCCCAGTTGAAAGAAGGTGAAAGATTATAAGCCATCATGATCTCCGGGTGCTTGGATTTCACCCCCTCAGCAAACTTGGTGCATTCAACCAAGTCAGGACTTGCAGTCTCCATCCAAATAAGATCAGCATGTGGAGCAAAAGCCCAGCCACGGACAACAGCCGCCATCACAGATCCTTTGAACATGTAAAAGCCTTCTCTGGTTCTAGGCAAGTCCCAATCCCAGAACAGGTTGTTGAGCCCCAATCTCTCAGCAACCTCACGCGCTTGCTCATTTGAGAGACACTTATCATAGCTAGAATAATTCGTCCACTCATATAGTCTCCTTCCCTTCTCATTCTCCCGAATGTTCATATTCTTAATGGCATCCACAACACAATCAGAGAATGCTTTCAACTGTGCCATTGATATCCATTGGTCTTCAAGAGCTTGAAGTTCAGCTCCTGTTTTACCAGCAGCCATTGCTTCTGCCAAAAGAGTAGCCAAACTTTTCCCCTTAAGGTTTGGATTTGTCACACCCAAAATGAACTGATGATCTCTTGTGTCAATATTAGTTTGGATCAAATTAGCCGCGACTGCATCAGTCCTAGCCACCAAAATTGTCTCAACTCCCATGACATCAAATTGCAACCTTGCAGCCACTAGCCTATTGATGTGTTCACTAGTGGCAACAAGTACTTTTCCAGCCATGTGGCCACATTTTTTGGTCATTGAGGACTGGTCCTCAATGTGAACTCCAGCTGCACCACTTCCACAAAAGCTTACAAAGCTTAACAGTTGCTGTGAAGGCACCAAATCCAGTATCCCCATCAGCTATGATTGGTTTCAAGTAATCAATATAAGGGGTTCGAGCTCTCTCTTCTCTGCTCATGCTCATTCTTGCCTCTCTTTGCTTTCTATCATGGTATTGTTGGGCAAAAAATAAATGTTCCACTTTGTTTGGGACTGTGTCATAGGGGTAGTCAGCAAGGTCTGGACCAGGTTCATTGGTGGAGGTGTGGGTGGATGAGCACTGCCAACCAGAGACATATACAGTGTCCAAGTGCTTGGCCATCATGGTCACCTGGACAGGATCAAGTGCACCAAAAGTCCTAGAGGCTGTGCCATTGGCTTGGTGGCTCTTGAGAGTTCTCCATAGTTTTTTCGCCAGTTCATTTGAACCGTAGCTTTGTCTGAGGTTTCCTCGTAGCGACACAACATCTCTAGCTGAATATGGACGCCTGGTTAGCTTGAACCTCTCCGTGTTCCACCATGCTTGCACCTCTGCAACTTCAGCTTCAAACCTTCCTTCTTCCTCCATTATCTGTTTACAAAATTAATGACTTATAATGCCATAATGATACAAGTGCTATGCCTTATTGAACACTGTATGATAGGCATTAGAATTTAATTTAAGCAAATCCAATAGAAGAAAGGCCAAGTTGTCCCTAGGGAGGTTCGCTAAGACACAGACTCCAGGTACATCTGCCTCTGCTAAGTAGGTTTACGTAAACTCTCTCCACGTACGATTTCATGCTTGTAAGCAGAAAGGGAATTAATTTTTAATTCCGTAAGAAGAATATTTTATATTTCAAAGGTTTGTCGGGAATTTTGATTATTATATGAAGAAAAAGAACCAAAAAAATATTACATATACTCTGTAAAAGCACATAAGAGACTTTTTCTACTGTTGCACCTGTGTATTACTTTTACTGTTATATTTGTACCTCTTACAGTTGGGACCTAAGATTTTATCCAAAAACACATGATACAGATCATACACACAATCACAAACCCACAAACATGTTTATCCACACAATAAATTTAAAAATTTCTTTTCCAAACACAAACCCACAAACATGTTTATCCACACAATAAATCTAAAAATTTCTTTTCCAAACACAAACAAAACACAGAAGTAAGAAATGAAAGAGAGGAAAAGGGTGGATAAGAGGGATGGAATTGGTCTTGCATGTCATTTCCTGCATTCTTGATCAACGTTGTCGGGTCATGAAAGACGAGCTTGGCATCGCTAGTGTCTGTCAAAGGTGATCTTGCAAGCTGGGTGACGGTGGAGATCGGCACTAGGTGAGGTGGAGATCGGTGCTGGGTGGATTTCCTTTGCTGAGTTCGTCAAGGGTTTTGGGAGAAACAGGGCTAACCGTGACCGACAAGCATAAGAGTGAAGAAGAAAGTACAGGAAGATGTTTGGACTCGGTGAGAGGAAGAGAATGGAGGGGCGGAGAGGGGTTTGTACCATGTGTCTAAGTATTGGAGGAGAGTGATTGTTTTTTTTTTTTTTTTTTTTTGGAGAGAGAGAGAGAAAAGAGGATTCATGGGGAGAGAGAGAGGACACATGCAGCTATGCTAACCGTGAGCCTGACATGGTGCTCAGGCAGTGAGTCCCACAAATAGTACAAATTTTTGAGTTATGAGAGGTTAGAAATAGTGTCAAACGTGCCAAGAGTAGGAAGTTAGGGTATTTTAAGTGATAAGTGATGAATGGTGAATGATGAATGATGAGAATTGAGTGATGAGTGACGAGTGAGGACATTTTTAAAACCAAACAGCCCCTTAATCTTCTAAGATACTTCTAAGATACTTGGTACAAGATGTTTTGTGTTGCATATGTTTAAATGCAACTAAAGATAAGAAAATAAAAGTGTTGTTGTCAACTTTATTATTGGTTGTGTTATAGTCGGTCAATGCTTAAATTTTCAACAATCTATTGTGACTTTTTGTTTATTTTGATGATAATATTCTTTTAGAAATTGAGTTATTTTAAAAAAAAATATTTTCTATAAAACTATTTTATTTATTTATATTTGATAATAATCTTAAGCAAGTTGAAAAACAATCTTTTAATCTTGATGTGAAGTAGAGTTGTTTTTCAAAAAAAAAAGATTATTGGTTGTGTTATTGACTTATAGTCAACAGTCTATTTAAATTTCCAACTATTTGTCACTATATGAAATATTTTCTTACTACTTTGGTTCTGGGGATATCATCAAAAATTTAGAGACAGATCCATGTTGGCTAAACTAGAATATGCATTAATCACTATTGAGAGTAACGAAACTAAAGTTTGAATATCAAAATTGCAACTATATAGGCAGCCCAGAGAGAGGGAAATATGATATACAACTCATTTTGATTACTGTAATGTACAAAATCAGAACCAATTCCCTAAAGATATTCCAGGTGTTTTAATCAATCTTTTTGGTAAGCAATAAAAACTCAAAAAAAGGTCATATACATAACAGAATTTAATTAATAGAATGCACTATTATATGAGATGAGAGAACTATATAGGCAGCCTAGAGAGAGGAAAATATGATATACAACTCGTTTTGATCACTGTACTGTACAAAATCAGAACCAATTCCCTAAAGATATTCCAGGTGTTTTAATCCATTTTTTGGGTAAGCAGTAAATACTCAAAAAAATATGTCATATACATAACAAAATTTAATTAATAGAATGCACTATTATATGAGATGAGAGAACTATATAGGCACCCCAAAGAGAGGAAAATATGATATACAATTCGTTTTGATCACTGTACAGTACAAAATCAGAAACAATTCCCTAAAGATATTCCAGATGTTTTAATCAATTTTTTTGGTAAGCAGTAAAAACTCAAATAATGTCATATACATATCAGAATTTAATTAATAGAATGCACTATTATATGAGATGAGAGAACATCGGGATTGATGTTGTCATGCAAAAATAGTCTGCTACTTTGTAGTTAATCGAACGTGATTTATGTATCTGGGTGTGGCTCATCCACATAATCTGTACTGAGGCAACTAGAATAAAAATTGTAATGCAACAGATTAGCTCAAAACATATGCAACGCTAGCTCATCGCATGAGCACCAAAGTGTTGAATTATCTTGAACCATAAGCATGGCTCAAGCTATCAAACTTCCAGTGAGAACAGACCAAGAGATTCGAGAAGAGAAATAAATAAAGGCTTTCTGGCCAGTGTTCTTACCATTGAGGGCACCGAGTAAGATGCAGCCATGGCAGAAGTTTTTCTTTGTATGAAATATTTTCTAAAACAATAAGAAGTAAACAACTAAGTAGGAGAAGTTCATGCTTAACCTCTTCCAAGCCCCTCAATTTATAACGCAAAGGGATACTCACATCCCCTTGTGGGAAAAAAAAATAGTAAAACCAATGCCCTTCTGGATAAGAAAAGAACAAAAACCAAGAAAATTCACACTTCATTCCTCTCAGTTATGTTTATCTATTAATCTATTACATAAAACCTTTGTCATTGTTATATGCCGGGTACAGGATATACAAAATCGTCTGAATGGGAGCTGCATTGATTTGCACTTTGCAGGCATGTAGGTGATGGCACCACCTATCCTGTGCCACCATGATATTCATCTTTCGTTCTGCGTGATGTCACTCCTTTATTTAATTTTATAGCTAACTGATTCTGTTTTTCCTGTTTCATTTTTTTTTATTCTTATCATTTTACTCTGTTAATTTCTTTATTCCACACTGATTTTCTTGTTGGCAACATCTTACTCCAATTATTATTATTATTATTATTATTTTGAGCCAAACTCCAATTACTATTGACGGGTTATATACTAGCTTTGTTATTTATAGACCCATGTAATATACTGTATAATTTATTCTGTATGTATAGTATTGCTGTACTATATGATTACTTTTGATTTATATACATGGATTGATTTAAAATTATACGTTATGTAATTCTAAATAATATGACATCCTCTAATAACATGTTAAATATATATTTTGAAAACTCATTATTAGATTACATGTTCTATATATTCTTAACATGCATGCTGATTTTCATGCCGATCAGATGTTATTTACCATTTGATCTATAAACTTATCTTTTAATCATTGTTTTAAATTATAAAAACTTGAATTTAAAAATTAATTGGTAACAAGCATGGAAAATGTATAAAGAAAATGTAATTCAACTATGAATTTATCAAAATCTGTATCCAATTAAAAAATATGAAGTGGTGTAACATTACTTAAAGTTATACCGAATGTAACTCGAGCCCGAGCTCACGGCTCACTCCCCAAAACCAGCATGTCCCGTCCTGGCACTAGATCAAGCCTAATCAAGCCCAACCGAGCACCTAGACTGCGTATCTCTTGTCATGCCAAGAATGATAGATAATGCTTTGGGAGAATTCGCTCACCAAGCATTAACTGGCATCTGACACAAGTTCCAAGGAGGTCGTGTCAACAATATGCAGTGGGTCCCCTCTGGTCAAGAATATAGCACAGAAGGGCCCATAGGCTTGGGGAAGACATACTCCCCCCCCCCCCCACCCCCCCCCCCCCCCCTAATCATGACAATCCCATTAAGGGAATATAGACACATATTAGGAGGTTGAAAAAATTGGGAAAAGGGAGACATGAGAGTAGCAAGGAAAGACATCTTGGGAATTAAGAAATCATGTTCGGGTTTCAAGGAAATGGCTCGGCTACATAGTCGTCACCTCAGTTGAGCCAAAATCAAGAGAGCTTAGGGCCCTAACAACACTTTAACTCCATCAGTAACCTACAAAACCATTTCTTAGACCTCCCATTGTGAAATAAGCTTAACCCAAAATACAAGTAAATTGGGGGTCAAAGCCCAAAAATCCCAACACCATTGAGCTGAGCCACCACATGACTAAAATAGCTTCTAATCTTAAGTGGCTTAATAAGTAATTTGACCTCAATTCTATCTAGTTCAATAGGGTTAGATGATTTGAACCAAACAAAGGTCACATCATCCAAAGGACTCAACCTCAGGTCCTACTCTACATCAAGATCTTAAATGCTTGGCCATGACCTAGGTGGTGATTGCATAGGTTAGAATTGATACAAGTAGAGAGAAAAATCATAAAAAGTGAGGAAATTCTAGAAAAATAGCCTTAGAAAAAAAAAATTCTCTCTCCTCTCTCTCTCTCTCTCTAGGAAACCCTACACCAAAAAAGCCTAGTCATTTTCTTTTTGTAATCTTTGTGGGTAAAGTTTTTTGGGATGGGTTAGTTTATTAATAACTAAACTCATCCCATCCCTTTTACTGTTGTAATCATCATTTTCATATATATATAAAAGTCTCTTCTTTACTTTGTGTATGTTTATAGTTGCTTTATTTTTATGTTCTTCTACATATTGTTTATATATCTAATCATTTACTTCAATGTTCATATTGTTGTTGGTTATTATTATTGTGTTGGTATCCCTAGATGGGTATTGGACCATCTCCTAGGCTATGTATGGGAAGTACCCTTAGGGGGTACAAATTCTATCCCACCTAGGCATCTAGGGATTTTATTATTGCTTTTTAGTTTCTTGTCATCCCATTTACTTTCAAGCAACCTCCATTCCCTTTTAATTTCTTGTCATCCCATTTAATTTCTTGCACATCCCCAATTCCCCTTTATCTTATATATATACCATATCTAGACACCTAAAATAGAAAAGATTTTCTACTATCTCTCTTAAATGGTTTTTAAACATCCATTAGAGCACAATATGGGTGTGTCTCATAAGAATGGCGATGGCTTAAAACTCCCATTTCTTTATGTTGAAGGATCCATAAGGCTTGAAAGAGATTAAAATCTATTTAACGGAGAAATTTATAAATAAAATAAAATAAAATAAAACCTTTTAATCAACCTTTCAATATTCCAAGTTCTTTACTTTTATGTCATTTAAAGACTTGCTTTTATGCCATTTAAATTTCAAGCTCTTTACTTTTAGGTCATTTAAATTCCAAGTCTTTACATTCTTGTCATTTAGATTTCAAGCTCTTTAATTTTTGGGCTATTTATTTATCTATCCCTTTACATTTCTCATTAATAATGTGCCATAAAATAAATATGCTAGAAAGTAAATGAGAGAAAGCATGGCTAGTTAGCAAATTTACAATTTTACCCTCCCACCAACGTTCAACCACCAGCTAAATTCTATCATCTTCCCTAGTGGTATTCACCAAATTGGAAAACTGCACCAAAATCATCAACAAAATGGCATAACCAAACCGCACTGTAAGATGCAGTACAGTTTACAATTTTATAATGAGAAAAACGCACAAACTGCACCACACTATTTTTATATATTAATATATTTATTTTTTTAGTATTAAATATATTATTAGTAGTTTAATAACCCCAGTTTCCAAAAAATATATATATATATACATATATATACTTTAATAGCCCTATCAAGTGTTGTTTAGGAAAGTCAGCCTAAAAAAAAAAAAACTAACTCAATAGTTCAAAACTTAGCCCAAAACAAAGGGAAAAATTAGTTTTGCGTTGGGTAGGAAAAGCTCAAATTTAAAAAATATATCAACTTCAAACTGTTCAAACTGCATCTTAAATAACGCATCACACATGTGACCGTAAAAATGAGATGTGGTGCGGTTATGGTTTTGGATAAATTCTAAATCACACCATACTACAAAGTACTGCACATATGATTGCAAAAATGAAGTGTAATGCAGTTATGGTCTTGGCTAAACTGCACCATAAAGTGTGGTACTAAAAATGTTATAAAATCATATCGCACTGCATCGCGAACACCCCTAATCTTCCCTATCTTCTTCTACTTTTGGTCATTTTTTGCTAGATTTCTATCAGGTATCGGCCAGCCAAATGGTAAAATAAGCTAAATAACATTTCATCTTTTTTTTTTCTTTCTATAGCATGCCTATTAAAATAAATTAGTCAAAAAGTTGAATAAGGAAAATGATGTTGAGTTATATATAACTAGCACGTAACCCATGCAAATGCACGGATGCATTTAAAATTAAATATAATTTTTATTATAAAAATATAAATAATTAGTCAATTTTTTTTAAAAAAAAAGCATTTTTTTTTTTTTTTTTAATTATAGTCAATTAATATTAGATTTTTAGTAGTTTGCACTTATTAACTCACTTGGCACAAAGATTAAAAAACTTAAGTGGATAATGTGGTGTGATCCCCATATAAATTTAGACACATGGCGCAAAATTAGATTCTAATTTTAAATTATAATTTAACTTTCTCTAATTTTTACCTATTAATATATACTAGCATATAATTTATGCAAACACATAGATACATTTAAAATCAAACACAATTTTTATTATAAAAATATAAATAATTAGTTAAATTATTAATATAAAAAAATAGCATGTAACACAGACTTTAATGCATACGTATAGATACATTTAAAATTAAACACAATTTTTATCATAAAAATATAAATAATTAGTCAAATTATTTTTTAAAGTAAACGTAATTAATCACATATTAAAATTCTTACCTAAATTTAATACTACTTATGGTTTTTGTTTTCTAATTTTTAATAAAATAGAAGGTGTGGGATTTTTATTGAGTATATGTGATTTTTTTTTTTTTTTTTCATATAGTTCATTAATATTAAATTTTTAGTATTTTGCTCTCATTAACTCACTTGGCACAAAAATTAAAAAATTTAAGTGGACACATGGCACAAACTTAAGTGGATAATTATGGTGTGGTCCCCACATAAATTAGACACATGGCGCAAAATTGGATTCTAATTTCAAACTCTAATTGAACTTTCTCTAAGTTTTGCCTATTAATTTATATATAGATTAGTTAACTTATTTTTTTTAAGTAAACATAATTAGTCACATATTAAAATTTTTACTTAAATTTAATACTACTTATGATCATTTTTTTTTCTTCTAATTTTTAATAAAGTAGAACGTGTGGTGATTTTTATTGAGTATATGTAATTTTTTTTTAATTTTATAGTTCATTAATGTAAGGACCAGATTTGAACTCGTAGCCCACTACATAGAGGGACTTAAGTCCAAAAAGCCCAAAGCAATAAATTTCTAGAGAATTGGTTAGAAAACTGGGTTTTAATTGATTAAACAAACATAAGATTAGATTCGGATCATAAGAGAATGAAAAGAAATAGGGTTGTATTGAAGAAAAATAGTCCTCAGCAATGTCCGAGGTGAACTGTTTTCGTATATTATTTATCAAATTGGGTTACAAGCTTTCTTCCTAAATGCTACAGTGTTTCTTCTTTTAATTTCAAATCCTCATTCCATGGAGAATACTTCCTATTATATAGTTCCTCTTGGACAATCTTCACCCTCTACTTGTCAATAACTTGGGCTACTACTTGAGTACCTGTCCCATCAGCCACCTCCTTTAGCCTTCTATGAGTTGTAATTGTTAATGCACTACTGTTCAAAGGTTTTCTTCACATAAATGCGGCCAGAAAAATAGCTGCAATGCATTTAATGCGGTGTTAGCAACTTTTCCTTAGATATTTCTGAGTTACCTTACTTTTTATACGTGTACAATGCATGTTTTCATCTCTGGAATCTCCTGGAAGGTCATCTTGATCATTAGGAGCTATGCTTGACCTATTCCCAATCTGACCGAGGAGATACTCCTCCTCAGATAGTCTTCCCTTCATGCTCTGTTCATTAAATCTTTATCTTAAACCATTTTGTATTGCTCGATAGTCCTCGGATTATTCACCTCCTCAGACAGGATCCGAGGCCCAATATGCGGCTTGGGCCCTCAACTCCATAATTAATATTAGATTCTTATTATTTTGCACTCATTAACTCATTTGGCATAAAAATTAAAAAATTTAAGTGGACATATGGCACAAACTTAAGTGAATAATTATGGTTGTTTTACATAAATTTAAGCACATGGTGCAAAATTGAATTCTAATTGAACTTTCTCTAAGTTTTGCCTATTAATATATATATATATATATAAAGAATTATATATAACATATGTAATGTGTTAATTAAAAACATTTCTTTTTTATGTACTATGTAATAAGGGTAAAAGGTATAATAGTAAATTACTACTAAATTATCTTTTTCATTTTCTCATTTTTTTTTCTCAACCAAAAAATGAAACTTATATTTGTTTTTCATCCTTATACATTTCCATCGTTTGTACTAAAAAAAAAAAAATGGTGAAAAACTAAATTTTTTTTATCCTTCTGATCAAACTGAGTATGAACTTTTTAGGACTACATTACAACTCAAAGTCAAAAACCAGTATCCAACCAAATTAGAGAATATGAACAATTTTAGCGAAATGATGGAATGACTAGAAAAATATGCTAAGACAAACCAATTTGATTGTAGGATGGTTGACCTATCAACCATCAAGGAAACCAATATCTTTGCTTGTGTAGGGTTAAATTTGAACCCCGCCCTCTTTTTATGCTCCTGGCCGCCACGACATGCGGTCAATTTTAAAAACATTTCAGTTTCGTGTTAAGGATAGAGCAGTCGAACATTAGGCTGAAGCCAAAAACCCAATGGTAAGTGTTATATTTTCTCCTTCCGTGGCCATAACTTAACCACATTAACCTCTCCCACTCCCCCCCTACCCCTCTTTTTCCATCCTGCAGATTACTAAGCCTCTCTCTCCACGTGGCTATAGAGAAAGTGTGACACGTTAGGGAAGATGAAATTAAAAAGCAGTATTATCAATTATGTGTCAAATTTGGAGGCTAAATGGATAAAATAGAGTAGTTCCATAGTTATCTTTTGTATTATAGATAGAGGTTTTTTTTTTTTTTTTTTTTTTTATTTTTTAAAAAAAAAAAAAAAAAAAAAAAATTTGCATGCATGAACTACATTTGGACCTGATCCTCCTACTAAGAGGTACGTAGGAAATCTCCCTCAAGATTCGGTCCACATTTTAATCCATAACATCACCATCTACATATTTATCTACATGCATCATACATTCACCACGGTTAAATACTAATTGCAAAGTTAGGTGTCTCTTTCATACATTGACATTCGCTTTTCAAGCTCTCCCAATGAAGGGCATTCTGTTGACACCCCATTTTACAACCGTATTTAACCTCACATGGAAGGTAGAAGGGTAATTCTGTATTGGAAATATGCATCTTGATTCTTGCCATTAGAGCCTTAATCTCATTTCACTAAAATGATCTTGATATTGTAATAATCAAATCAACTGGTCATAAGCCTTAATCGGACCACCAGATTGAAAGTTATCATCATATCAAGTTTTAATGGCTGAGATGCACTATCACAAATTTAGTCCTACTATATGTGATTATGAACAATTAATTTCAATTGGTTATAAGCGTAATCAATTTGAGATCAATGACATGTCAGAATTTGATTAGTTAGGACTACATTTTATGGTAAGGTTGCATACACATAATTAATTAGATAGTTAAACATTAATTATTCAATGAGTAATTTATGCAATTATCTTTTAATTAGAGTAAATTTGGACCCAATTAAGTCTGAAATGGGAGTGATTGGAGTCACTTAATGTTAATTGGGAGCTAATTTGAGACCCATTAATGTTAATTGTGCTGAAACCATTTTCTAACAAATGACCTCTGCTCACCATTTCATCGATATCTCTCATAATATCTTGAATCTGTGAATGAGGTTAATTTTCCCAGAAACTAGACATCCAGGGTTTCAATTTGAGCATAAGAACGAGACAATTCCGATCAGAGTCAAGTCAGATATGATTTTTTCGAAGTTGGCTCTACAGGCTGTTATAGCAGCTACAAGAAAACCGAATTTTGGCTTGCTACTCACTCCCATCAATCTTTCCATTTAATGCACCATATTTTTTCCAAGGCTAAAATGAGGTCTAGGTTCATGATTCTTTGTCAACCCTCATTAATGGCCTTCCATTCATATTCCCTCTACCACTACTATATAAACTATCCATTTCCTTCATTCCAGAGACACAAAAAATTCCCTCTCCTCTCCTCTCTTGAGTTCTAGTAAAGTTGAGTAATCTTGTCATAGTTTGATCTTCTTGAAACTCAAGGTATTGAGTGAGACTTACTGTCCCTCTTCTAGTTCTTCTTTTTTCCTCCACCCTTAGGACCTCTACCAAAAGTGACCTCTACCAAGAGTCTCCTCCTCCATCGTATGGATCTTGCATGAAGGTATAATCATTTTTCGTAACTTGTTTTTGTGTTACCATGATGAGAATTTAAGATTAAAGTATGATGGTTGTAATACCCTGATTTTATCATCATTCTTAATATTATTATTTTAGCTTTGACAAGTGATGTGGATAAACATGTAGTGTTACGATAGGATTATTTACATAGTTAGTTTTTGGATATGCTACATGTGAGGTGTAATTTTGTGGCCAAACAAAGATTACTACCCAAAGTAAGAGATGAAACAATAGACTGCACAATTAGATAACGTGTAGTCCTCATTTATTTTGTTTCAGTTATAGAAAGATTAAGGAATTAAAGCATTTAGTCTCTTTATCAGTTAAGGAAATGGATGAGAGAATAAAAATAAAAACCTTTTTGGGTAACAAGTCTTAGAGTTATTGGAATCCCTTGGAATTCTAGTTTACCTAATAGGTCAATAGTTAATAATACCTTAAATTGAGGCTAATTAGAAGCTATGAAATCTTGGAAGGCTCTAGGGTTTCTTCATTTTATGCGTTAACCAAAAGTCAAAAAAGAAAAAAGAAAAAAGAAAAGAGCATGGACGGCTGGAGGCATCGTCTATAGACTATAGTTGGCGCTCAAAGATTTATCTCTCATCAGGTAATCATTCCCTAGTCTTGGCAAGGGAAGATCTATGGTTTTTATTAGAACTATTGTCATATAGTATTTGGCCTGTGATTAAAGATGAATAGAAATTCTGTTTAAGCGTATCGCTGCCATGTTTAAATTGGTTATTAGACTTTAGAGCGTGAAAGACTTTGGTATGAAGGACTAGACTAGACTCTGAATACTTTGATTATATTACTAGTTTAGGATTGACCCTAATGAGAAGGTAGTGTTCAAAAAAATAACATGAAGTCTTGAAGTTGGTGTAATATGATATTTGATATATTGGTTGATTGGTATAGAATAACTAATAGGTATATTCGGATTAGATGTTTCTACGTATGGGAAATGGTTCTGCCTATAATATGACTCTAGGAAAAAGAGAAGGTTATGGAGGATTATAATGTTTTTTTTAAGGAAGTAGTTTATGATAATGAATTTTCATGCTTATGGATTAAAGTAATCTTCTGTTTAGAGCTTACGGAAGACTAAAGTGCTTGGCTGTGTTTGGATATATTAGCAAGAGAGGTAAGTAATTATGCATAATATGCACAAGTTTTGTCCATTAGGTTCTTAGAAGTTAAAAGTTTTCAAAAGTTTTGTATTTCAAACCTTTATTTTCTAAAGTTTGTCAAAAGTATTTTTGCATCATTGAAAGAGAAATTTCGACTATTAAATAATGTTTTAAAGAGATAATTCAAATTTTAAATAACGTTTGAATGTCCAAATCTCATTTAAAAGAGGATTTCTAAAGTAAACGATTTTCAGAAAAGAATTGAGTTTTAAGTAAGTTTCCTAAGAAGGTTCTTGCCCTTTAAGTTTGTTTAAGATTAAGTGATTTCAAAGTCATATTCTTATTTTCCAAAGGGTATTTAAGACGTTTCCTCTAGCAAATTGGGTTTCTAAATTTACACAAAAATTGTAAAAATATTTATAGAAACTCTTCAATTCTTATTCATTCCCTAAGAGAGTCAAGCATCCTTTGATTTATGTTCTATTTGATATTGTGATCTTTGATATGCCCTTGTATTTGAAAAGAAATTGTTAATATCAAGTAAATTATTATATTTTGTGTAAATTGTGTTTTGTGATATGTGACTCAAAATAAGTGTTTTTTTTTATTTGGAATTGATCAGATATATTAGGTATATGTGTAAATCCACTCACAGGATTGTATGTGAGAATATGTGCTGATCCCTCACCAGCAGGGGTTAGATGTTGGTATCCGCTCACAGGATTGTATGTGAGAATATGTGATGTGTATATGTGACATTGTGCTCTGATCAATTTTATGTGATTTCTAATGATTTTAAGATGTGATTACATATGTATTAAGTGATTCATTATACGTTTTGGAATAATTATTTTTGATATCATTAAATGAGTTTGTGAAAAATCAAAATACTCGTGCGTTGCTTGACTCTGTTCTGTTGTGTGTTCTGTATAATTACTTACTAGATATGGCTCACCCCATCAATTACTATTTTTCAGATTGAAGTGTAGTTGGGAATATAGGACCTTCTGATCGCTTGGTAAGGTGCAAAGTTGAGCGTGGAGGTTGTAGGCGATTTCTATATTACTTGAAGACTTATAGAATTTTAGTTATCCGTATTTTGTAATTCATGATTTATATTTTGGAGATTATTTCCAATTTGTGGAGCACAGATTTTTGTAAGAGGTTATTTATTAAGAGCATTGTTTCTTTGGAGTTTTAAATTATTTTGGATTAATTATACTTATTGAGTTATGTAAGATTAGCAAGTTAGTCATGTATCTAAATTCATGTTCCATGGATTTGGGTCGTGACAAT
>NW_027069489.1:2296680-2327256 GCF_002906115.3 Quercus suber | reverse complement strand
TTTACTGAGTTGGCTCGATTTGCCCCTCATATTGTGTCTGATGATGTTAAGAAGGCTAAGAAATTTCAAAGGGGTCTCCGACCAAGTATCAGGACTAGGATGGCAGCCTTACGATTGAAGGCTTACTCTGAGGTAGTGGAGACGGCAAAAGTTGTTGAGAAGGAATGTGAAGACTATCAGAAAATTCGAGATCAAAATAAAAAGAGATCCAAGCCTGAAGAATCTCAACAAGAAAATGAAAACGACAAACCATTCAAAAAGAAGACTACAATAGAACTAGAGCCTAAGGTGGTGCAACAAGTAATAGAGAATTGTTCAAAGTGTGGTAAAAAGCATAACGGTGTTTGCTATCGTGAAAGTGGGGCATGTTTTAAGTGTGGAAAAATGGGTCATCGTATCAAAGATTGCCCAGCTTTGAAGAGTGAGCCGATGGTTAAGCTTAATGATACGAATCTAAGGCCAAAAATCCAAGGACGAGTGTTTGCTATTACTGGGCAAAGTGATGAGGAAACTAAGTCAGGTACCATCTCCTTATATTCTCTTATTAAGTAAAATAATGGTTGCTGAGTTTATGTAAGTATTGTATGGTGATGATAGTAGACAAGGAAGTAATGGCTGTGTTATTTCTCTTTAAGATTTGAGATTTTGATATGATATAATGTAGATTGGTTATCATGATATTTTTGAGTTCTAGATAAGGGTTGTATTCAATAGTGTATTTTCATGTGGAAAAGATATTATGCATTGACAATAGGTTATGGATTAGGATGACTAAGGAATAAATATCGATTACCCAAGATTGTCCTTAAATCAGGTTACCGCCAACTCAAAGTTAAAAAGGAGGATATTCTTAAGATTACCATTCATACAGGTTATGGATAGAACTGAGTTTTTAGCGATGCTATTTTGGTTGACTAATATCCCTCTCTGTTCAAGGCTAAGGTATGTCGAATTCAAGGGACTGAATTCTTTAAGGGGGGAAGAGTGTAATACCCTGATTTTATCATCATTCTTAATATTATTATTTTAGCTTTGACAAGTGATGTGGATAAACATGTAGTGTTACGATAGGATTATTTACATAGTTAGTTTTTGGATATGCTACATGTGAGGTGTAATTTTGTGGCCAAACAAAGATTACTACCCAAAGTAAGAGATGAAACAATAGACTGCACAATTAGGTAACGTGTAGTCCTCATTTATTTTGTTTCAGTTATAGAAAGATTAAGGAATTAAAGCATTTAGTCTCCTTATCAGTTAAGGAAATGGATGAGAGAATAAAAATAAAAACCTTTTTGGATAACAAGTCTTAGAGTTATTGGAATCCCTTGGAATTCTAGTTTACCTAATAGGTCAGTAGTTAATAATACCTTAAATTGAGGCTAATTAGAAGCTATGAAATCTTGGAAGGCTCTAGGGTTTCTTCATTTTATGCGCTAACCAAAAGTCAAAAAAAGGAAAAAGAAAAAAGAAAAGAGCATGGACGGCTGGAGGCATCATCTATAGACTATAGTTGGCGCTCAAAGATTTATCTCTCATCAGGTAATCATTCCCTAGTCTTGGCAAGGGCAGATCTATGGTTTTTATTAGAACTATTGTCATATAGTATTTGGCCTGTGATTAAAGATGAATAGAAATTCTGTTTAAGCGTATCGCTGCCATGTTTAAATTGGTTATTAGACTTTAGAGCGTGAAAGACTTTGGTATGAAGGACTAGACTAGACTCTGAATACTTTGATTATATTACTAGTTTAGGATTGACCCTAATGAGAAGGTAGTGTTCAAAAAAATAACATGAAGTCTTGAAGTTGGTGTAATATGATATTTGATATATTGGTTGATTGGTATAGAATAACTAATAGGTATATTCGGATTAGATGTTTCTACGTATGGGAAATGGTTCTGCCTATAATATGACTCTAGGAAAAAGAGAAGGTTATGGAGGATTATAATGTTTTTTTTAAGGAAGTAGTTTATGATAATGAATTTTCATGCTTATGGATTAAAGTAATCTTCTGTTTAGAGCTTACGGAAGACTAAAGTGCTTGGCTGTGTTTGGATATATTAGCAAGAGAGGTAAGTAATTATGCATAATATGCACAAGTTTTGTCCATTAGGTTCTTAGAAGTTAAAAGTTTTCAAAAGTTTTGTATTTCAAACCTTTATTTTCTAAAGTTTGTCAAAAGTATTTTTGCATCATTGAAAGAGAAATTTCGACTATTAAATAATGTTTTAAAGAGATAATTCAAATTTTAAATAACGTTTGAATGTCCAAATCTCATTTAAAAGAGGATTTCTAAAGTAAACGATTTTCAGAAAAGAATTGAGTTTTAAGTAAGTTTCCTAAGAAGGTTCTTGCCCTTTAAGTTTGTTTAAGATTAAGTGATTTCAAAGTCATATTCTTATTTTCCAAAGGGTATTTAAGACGTTTCCTCTAGCAAATTGGGTTTCTAAATTTACACAAAAATTGTAAAAATATTTATAGAAACTCTTCAATTCTTATTCATTCCCTAAGAGAGTCAAGCATCCTTTGATTTATGTTCTATTTGATATTGTGATCTTTGATATGCCCTTGTATTTGAAAAGAAATTGTTAATATCAAGTAAATTATTATATTTTGTGTAAATTGTGTTTTGTGATATGTGACTCAAAATAAGTGTTTTTTTTTATTTGGAATTGATCAGATATATTAGGTATATGTGTAAATCCACTCACAGGATTGTATGTGAGAATATGTGCTGATCCCTCACCAGCAGGGGTTAGATGTTGGTATCCGCTCACAGGATTGTATGTGAGAATATGTGATGTGTATATGTGACATTGTGCTCTGATCAATTTTATGTGATTTCTAATGATTTTAAGATGTGATTACATATGTATTAAGTGATTCATTATACGTTTTGGAATAATTATTTTTGATATCATTAAATGAGTTTGTGAAAAATCAAAATACTCGTGCGTTGCTTGACTCTGTTCTGTTGTGTGTTCTGTATAATTACTTACTAGATATGGCTCACCCCATCAATTACTATTTTTCAGATTGAAGTGTAGTTGGGAATATAGGACCTTCTGATCGCTTGGTAAGGTGCAAAGTTGAGCGTGGAGGTTGTAGGCGATTTCTATATTACTTGAAGACTTATAGAATTTTAGTTATCCGTATTTTGTAATTCATGATTTATATTTTGGAGATTATTTCCAATTTGTGGAGCACAGATTTTTGTAAGAGGTTATTTATTAAGAGCATTGTTTCTTTGGAGTTTTAAATTATTTTGGATTAATTATACTTATTGAGTTATGTAAGATTAGCAAGTTAGTCATGTATCTAAATTCATGTTCCATGGATTTGGGTCGTGACAATGGTACTCATTTAAATTCCCTTGAATATATTTGAATGTTCTTAATTGTTCTTATATGTTTTTGGTTGTTCATCACATGTTCATGCATATCACTTGTTTTAATCTTAAATCTACATCAAAAATATGAAAAACATGTTTGTTTAATAATTCTTTCAAATCCTTGAATCTAGGTTATCACCATCCACACACATTCACCAGAATTTATTTTCAATCCAAATGTAATGCTTAATAAATTGAATTAGGGTTTATAACATGCACACACATTAAATTCAACATGTAAATTGATTGACATATTGGATGATATTATATGATTGTTGGCCACCATAGTCTAGAAGACCGGTTTCACCAAGCAAGGTGGGTGCCTAACACCTTCCCACCTTGTAACATAGCCTCCGAACTTAGATCGAGGGTCAGTAGATCAAATGCTAATCCATGTAATTCTCGATTTTTAGATTGTAATTAGAAAACAAAGCCATGTACTTTACCTTAGATTGTATCTAGGACCAAAGCCATGTAATTTCCTATGATCAATGTAAATTCAAATTTCAAATTAATAAAATGAGGAATTTTTCAATTATGGTTTTCTTATTTTTCCAATAATTAAATAAGTGGTGACTCCATTGTAAAACCCTTAATCTAAGGGGGAAAATATAACCAGTCGAACCTCTATTTTGAGAAGCAATAACTCGACTCCATCCATTCACGTGGGTATGGCCTAACAACATTATAAAAGGGGGCTGGGGGCATAGTCTCTCACACTAGGAACTTGTCAGAGTCTAGCTCTTAGATAAAGGAAACCCCTGTATCATTGAGCAATTAGTGTCTTAAGATGTATTGTTTTTATCCTCGTCTCAATAAAATGAAGCAGTTTTCATAAATAAATAAAAAAAATAAAAAAATAAAACAAATCTTTTTTTTTTTCTTTTTGGGTTTGTGAACTGGGTATCACACTAAAGCTTTTCCATATTATTATTATTATTATTATTTTTACGAAAAGGCTTTACCATACTATTTTTTTTTTCCTGATTTTTTGGTGGAATTTTATGTGTTTTTATGATTAAAGATAACCCTTTAGCATCTCAAAGCTAAGTTCCTCAAACTCCTAAAACTTTAAAAATATTTGTCTATAAAACAGGAGAAAATTTTGGCCTATAAATTAGGGAACAATTCATAACAAAAGAATCATTTGTTTCCTTCAAAACCTCAGCAGAATTTCTATCACCATCTCTCAAAGCACCCAAAAAGAACATGAAATTCCTAGAGAAAAATCTCTCATTTCACTTTGCAATACAAATAAAAGACCTAATTGATCTAAGCACACTATTCATCAAGAGGCATGCATCCTGACATCAAGTATGGTTGTCAAAGAATATTTACTTTGCGGACATCGTAGGGAAGGCTTATGAATTAGCGATTCGAAAAGGAAATATAGTGATCATCGAATTATATTTTCCTTCTCACCAGACATGCATTATTTTTTATTGGTATGACGTATTTTATTTATTTATTTTATAATTCATTATATTGGGGTGAGAGAATTTAAACCTTGATAACTCCATTGTAAACACTTAAGAGATGTTTGCCAAATGAACTATATATATAGTTTTTGAGAAATCAACATTAATAAGATACAAAAGTTAGTGCAAATAACCTATTGCTGAATTTCTTAACATCATATATTCAGGTTAGGCCAAAATACATAAATACGTCCATGAGATTTGGATTAGTTGCAAACTGATCTTTTGGAATTTCAATTTTTCCTTATGGCTCATTAAAGTTTACATATTCGTAAAATTGACCTCTAGACTAACTTTTGTTTGCTCGTAGTGGTGGAAAAGAATTAACTGATTTGCATTAAATGAAACACACGTAATAATAAAATACAATATAATGAATATGCTTTCTTTTTGTGAAGTTTTTTACATAATTACCTTACAATTTTAATTAGCATTTAAATGAATAGTTTTTAATTTTTAAATTGGTGTCAAATATTATATATTCACATGATGTGTGTAAATATGTGTATCATAGATAAATTTTGCCCCTTCCCCACCCCCCCACCCCCCACCAACCCAAATCCTTGCCCCGGCATTGCCTAGGTGTAGTGTTTCTAGCCATCACCGCCAAAAGATCAATGTCTGGAGATTGACATCTTTGCTTAAATTCTTACAACTTTAAAAATTGAAATCTTCTCCTTGATGAACAAAGCTTGGGTCTTGGGTCTAAAATGATCAAAACTCATTACATATAGCCAAAAGTGGACATTACAATTAGCAAAATTACAACCAATCAAGTCACTAGGTCCAAGTGAAGTCCCTCCTTAATTTAACGAGGGATCGTGCCGATGGAAAATAAGAGTCTACGCAGCGGAAAAATTAAATTAACGGATCTACTTCGTTCTCAATTGTCAACATGTGCCATATAAGTTTCAGAATTAGAGAATAAAGTTGTATACCTTAAAGCAGTGAAACTCAAAACCGAAAATACAGAAGTTCTTGAGAAGACTTTCAATCTTCACTCCAATTCCACTAACACCCAAGATGTGTGGTCTCTCAATCAGATATATGAGTTTGTTCTAGAGAGAATTGAAGAGTGCCCAACACTCTTGTACATACCAATTCTTCTTCTTATATTAAATCTGTATGTTTCTCTCTATATATCTGATTATCTAATTGGGCTAGCCTTTTAGGTCTTCCCAATTAGGCTTTAGAATGTGGCTTGGAGTGGGACCAAAAGGGAACAAATAAGACTTTAGCTCCAATGGGCCTTGGGCTTTTCTGTTAACTCTTAACAAGTCCAAAGTTACCATTAATTATATTTAATACCACTATATAAATATAATTGCACTCTAGGCCTTATTATTAAATTATATCCCAAGACTTTATTGTACATGCAACCCCTTCATAAAATACTCTAGTAACACAAAGTCATGAATGAAGATTGTCACTTTGTGAATTACTACATCTTAATCCTTGAGTACCCAGTTTAATCCTTTTTATGTTATTCATTATATATTTATGAAATCCAATTTCATAAATATATACTTTAGTCTCACTAAAGTGGTTAGGCCTAACTCTCTGAATAACAAATCCATTAAACTTATCTCAAGGGAATATTTTGTATCTCCGTTAAGTGACTATGAATTCCATCTTGAGAATATATGTTCCATCAACACTAAATGTGGCTGCCCAACATACTAAGGTTTTGACCGTTACTTTAGGTCTTACTCTTGGTATATCAAAGCAACCTACACTTCATGATCAGATCTATTATTCTCTCAGTATTAAGAGTTCATGTAAATGAAAGTCATGAGATTTATTATTCAATTGACAGTCTTTAGGAGAATAATAAATCTTACAGCGGTCCTGTTCAATATGTTTTAACTCTTAAAACATATCGACATGTTAACTAGAAGTCACCACTTCCATGACTAAGACAGATCATCTTAGTTGATATGTTATAGTCTTCGCAGATGAAATGTCCAATTTCATCACCGAATACGAACCAAATTCTGAGTTTACAAAGAACTTGTGACTTATATCTTCTGTGACTAAATCACATAAATCAGATACTATGCATCTCATGGACTATATGATAATGTCCAAACATTCATGTTACCATTATTTCAGATAATAATAAAACAACTTTATTAATTGCAATAGTAAGTCATACATCATGTCATACATAATATAATACATAGCATTATACAATAGGATTCTAGGGCACAAATCCCAACAATATCCCACTTGCTCTAAAGACTATTGTGCATTAATGTAACTCCCATTTCCTCCAAATGTGACTCGACGGTCCTTTGAGACAAGGCTTTGGTAAAGGGATCTACTAGATCATTTGCACTTTCAATCTTTGCTACCACCACATCTCCACGAGCAATAATGTCTCTAATGATGTGATACTTTCTCTCGATGTGCTTTCCTTTCTTGTGATTCCTTGGATCTTTTGATTGTACAACTGCACCACTATTGTTGCAAAACAATGTGATGGGAATTTGTTCCATTCTCATTACACCAAGGTCAGAAAGGAATTTCTTGAGCCATACAGCTTCCTTTGCTGCTTCACAAGCAGCAACATATTCTGCTTCCATGGTGGAGTCTGCAATACAAGATTGCTTGACACTCCTCCAAGTTATGGCTCCACCTCCCAAGGTGAAAACACATCCTGATGTGGACTTTCTGAAATCTAGATCCGATTGAAAATCTGAATCTGTATAGCCAATGGGAATCAAATCCTCACATCGGTAAATAAGCATATAATCTCTCGTTCTCCGAAGATACTTGAGAATATGCTTTACAACTTGCCAATGTTTTGGTCCTAGATTTGATTGATATCGGCTGACCATGCCAACTAAATAACAAATATCTGGCCTAGTACATAGCATGGCATACATAAGACTTCCTACTGCAGAAGCATAAGGAACTTGTCTCATCATATCTACTTCCTCTTGAGTCTTAGGCCTTTGGTCATTAGATAGAGGAACTCCATATTTGAAAGGAAGTAATCATTTCTTGGAGTTTTGCATGCTAAACCGTTCTAGAACCTTATCTATATATCCAGCTTGTAATAAGTCTAACATCTTATTCTTGCGATCTCGCCAAAGCATGATCCCTAGAATAAAGTTAGCCTCACCCAAGTCCTTCATATCAAATTGGCTTGACAACCAAACCTTTACAGATGACATTACCCCTACATCATTTCCAATGAGTAGAATATCATCAACATAAAGCACTAGGAACATTACTACTTTATCTTGATGTCTTTTGTACACACATGGTTCATCAAGATTTTGTTCAAAACCAAATGATTTGATTGCTTGATTAAATTTGATGTTCCTTGACCTAGATGCTTGCTTAAGTCCATAAATGGACCTTTTCAACTTGCATAACATATGCTCTTGGTTCTCTACTATGAAACCTTCTGGTTGCACCATATAGATTTCCTTTTCAAGATTGCCATTAAGAAATGAAGTCTTGACATCCATTTGCCAAATCTCATAATCATAATGAGCAGTAATGGATAAGAGAATTCTGATAGATTTAAGCATTGCTACTAGTGAAAAGATTTCTTCATAATCAATTCCTTCTTTTTGAGTATACCCTTTCGCCACTAGCCTTGCTTTAAAGGTTTCAACCTTTCCATCTATCCCTCTCTTCCTCTTGTAAACCCATTTGCAACCAACAGGTTTAATGCCATTAGGCGCCTTTACAAGATCCCAAATATGATTGGAATACATGGAATCTAACTCAGATTTCATAGCTTTGACCCAATGATGTGCATCTATATCACTCATTGCCTCTTCATAAGTGTAGGGATCCAATTCAGCCTCTTTTGAGATAGCTTCATAAGTTTCTCCCAAACCTATGAATCTTATAGAAGGCCGAACAATTCTCCCACTACAACGAGACACCTGTGTACTAGACATCTCATAAGTAGTATCTTGTGGTGTATCCAATACAGCCACATCATCCCTAGTTTTAACTATTGGTTGTTCTTTTACAGGTTCATTCATTTTAGCCAACACAACTCTACTTTTAGGAGTAAAATTATTCATATAGTCATTTTCCAAGAATTTAGCATTTGTACTAACAAAAACTTTATTATCCTTACAACTATAGAATAAATAACCCCTAGTTTCTTTTGGATAACCTACAAGTAAACACACTTCTGATTTTGGTTCCAATTTATTAGGCTTCCCTTTTAATACATGTGCTGGACAACCCCAAATGTGGAGATACTTCATACTAGGCTTATGCCCAGTCCACAATTCCATGGGTGTTTTGGGAACAGATTTTGATGGAACTAAACTCAAAAGATGTATTGTTGTACCTAAGGCATAACCCCAAAAAGAAATTGGTAAAGTTGAGTAACTTATCATGGACCTAACCATTTCTAAAAGAGTCATATTCCTTCTTTCTGCTACACCATTCTGTTGGTGAGTTCCAGGTGCAGTCAATTGAGATACAATCCCATTTTGTGTTAAGTAATCCTTGAAATCCCCAAAAAGGTATTTGCCACCACAATCAGAACGAATGGCCTTTATGCGTTTACCCAATTGATTTTCAACTTCAACCCTAAACTCTTTGAACTTTTCAAAGGCTTCGGACTTCCGTCTAATTAGGTATACATAACCATATCTTGAGTAATCATCGGTAAAAGTGATGAAGTACTCGTAATCTCCTTTTGCTTGGGTTGACATAGGACCACACACATCCGTATGAACTAATTCAAGCAATTCTTGGGCTCTTCTACCTTTTGCATTAAAAGGTCGTTTGGTCATTTTGCCTTCCAAACAAGATTCACAAACTGAAAATTCATCAAAGTCCATAGGCTTTAAGAGTCCATCTTTGATTAGTCTTTGAATTCTGTTTGAATTAATATGACCCAAACGCAAGTGCCAAAGATATGCATCATTTGTAGAAGAAAACTTTCTCTTTAATGATTTTACATGAGAGTCATTATCTAATTCAGAATTATATAATTCATGCTTATCAGGAGTTAAAATATAAAGACCATCCACAATATTGCTAGAACAGATAAACATTTTACCCTTCTTTATTACAACATTGTCTTTAAGGATAACACAATATCCATGTTTACCTAAGTAAGTTGCATAAATTAAATTCTTACGAACATTAGGTATATACAGACAGCCTTCCAATATTAAAACTCTAGACTCAAAACATAAATTATAAACACTAACAGCTACAACCGGAATCCTACTCCCATTAGCCAAAGTAAGAAACAATTCCCCTTCCTTAAGCATCCTGGTCTCTTGGAACCCCTGCAAAGAATTACAGATATGATTAGTACAACCTGAATCTACACACAAAGAATCTGTGGGATTCTGCACTAAACATATTTCAAGGAGAAATGAACTTTTCATACCTTTATTCTTGGCAGCTTTGAAAATTGGACAATTCCTCTTCCAATGTCCTTTCTCACCACAATGGAAACATTTTCCTTTGAGCTTCTTTCCTTTGACAACAACCTCTAAGGCAATTTGTTTACCCTCTTGCTTGGTGAAGTCCTTCTTCTTCTTCTTCTTCTTACCCTTGCCTTTCGACTTAGGTTGAGAAGTAAAAGCTTCAACCTTATTCGCATCTACACTAGAAGTACCAAGGATGCCTTCTGTTGCTACCAACTCATTCATTAATTCAGACAAAAAATAAATCTTTTTGTTCATATTATAATTGAGTCTGAATTCCTTGAATGATTCCGGTATTGACTAGAGTATCATATCCACTTGGGATTCTCCATCAATATCAGCACCTAAAACTTTCAATGTATTTAGATTAGAGATCACTGTAAGACAATGCTTCCTAACTGAACTACCTTCAACCATTTTGGTATTATAAATTTGCCTCATGGTTTTTTGCCTTGCAAAACGGCCTTGCTCATGAAACATCTCCTTCAAACTTAGCATAATGTCCGAAGCTAGTTCTACATCCTGCATTTGATGCTGTAGAACATTTGAGATAGATGCTAAGATGTAGCACCTAGCCATTTCATTAGATTTCTGCCAACGATCATATCGTTGTTTTTCCTCAGGAGGAGTATCTAATGAAGGAAAGCTAGGACATGGTTTACTAAGCACATATTTGTGTTCTTCAGCAGTGAGAACTATGTCCAAATTTCTTTTCCAGTCAACATAATTGGATCCAGTCAGTTTGTTTTGATTAAGAATAGTAACAAGTGGGCTAAATGATGCCATGTTCAAATCTGAAATTAATAAAAATGAATATAATAAGTAAACTGGACATTATCAATTTAGCATATAATCATCTAGTATGGAACCTTAGCAAAACCATAATATAATATATGCAACGACAATCCAATCTCACAATTAATATTCCCCAAAAGCGAGGTCATACCAATCACTATGATCAGGTGAGAATTATTCTCATTATTAATGCTATCATGGTAACTCTGACCAAACAAAAATAATTTGTCGTATTTCCTTTAGCCTCTAAGTAATAATGACATAGCTCCGAAGGGAGATTAACAATATACTTAGTCTAGTGTACACCATTTTCTAAAATCAATGTGAGTCACTAAGTAACTCCACAGAAACGTAGTCGTTCTTAATGTAAAAACACATATCATCCATCATTAAGAAGTTTAATCTGTAGTTCCATGAATTAAACACCCTCCGAAGGGAGCAAGGCATATACGCCAAGGCAAAGTATTTAATCACACTACTATAAACCGACAATAGAGGCCGTGAGATCCAACCCTTATATCTCTCTCCCACTAAATGTTTTAAATTAAAGGTTTTTATTTTGTAAACATGTGTAAACTAATCACACACAGCCTTGCACTTTATACATTTGAAAACACTTAGAAAAAATTCAAAATTCCCTTCAGTAGCATTTTCGCAAGTATCTCGCGACAAAGCTCTTCTCGCGAAAATGAAATAGTGAAAACACAAAATTCAGACAGAAACTTTCGCTACTGCCTCGCTACTATCTCGCGATTAAGTTCTTCTCACGAAATTGAGTTTAGGCAAAATCGTGAAAACTCAAAAAATCAGACAGAAACTTTCACTACTGTCTTGCGACTATTTTGCGAGTAAAGCTTACCTACGAAAAGTTTTGTGCTTCAGAAACATTTCTCGCGAGTAACTTCACGGGAAGCTAACCCACGAAAAACCTGTGTTTTTAGTTTTTGAAGGAAAAATTTGAACAATTTTCTACGGTTTTCTATGAACAAACTATCACAATATGAACATGATTGATAGAGTTTGATATCAAAACTGAAATTCATTGATGTTATAGCCTTAAAGTTCAATTTAACATACTTAAATTCAAATTTAAACAATAAAATAACATCAATATCAGTTTTCATCAAATCATAGTTTCAACAAACATGCAAAAAATTAAATACATATATAATCTTCTAACATCATGAAACTATTATCTCTAATTCCAAAACTCATAAAACATGTTATACAGATTGGAAATTGAAGACCGCTCTGATACCATTTGATGGAAAATAAGAGTCTACGCAACGGAAAAATTAAATTGATGGATCTACTTCATTCTCAATTGTCAACATGTGCCATATAAGTTTCAAAATTAGAGAATAAAGTTGTGTACCTTGAAACAGTGAAATTCAAAACCGAAAATACAGAAGTTCTTGAGAAGACTTTCAATCTTCATTTCAATTCCATAAACACTCAAGATGTGTGGTCTCTCAATCAGATATATGAATTTGTTTTAGAGAGAATTGAAGAGTGTCCAACACTCTTGTACATACCAATTCTTCTTCTTATATTAAATCTGTATGTTTCTCTTTATATATCTGATTATCTAATTAGGCTAGCCTTTTGGGCCTTCCAAATTGGGTTTTAGAATGTGGCTTGGAGTGGGACCAAAAGAGAACAAATAAGACTCTAGCTCTAATAGGTCTTAGGCTTTTCTGTCAACTCTTGACAAATCCAAAGTTACCATTAATTATATTTAATACCACTATATAAATATAATTGCACTCTAGGCCTTATTATTAAATTATATCCCAAAACTTTATTGTACATGCAACCCCTTTATAAAATACTCATAGTAACACAAAGTCATGAATGAAGACTGTCACTTTGTGAATTACTACATCTTAATCCTTGAGTACCCAGTTTAATCCTTTAATGTTATTCATTATATATTTATGAAATCCAATTTCATAAATATATACTTTAGTCTCACTAAAGTGGTTAGGCCTAACTCTCTAAATAACAAATCCATTAAACTTATCTCAAGGGAATATTTTGTATCTCCGTTAAGTGACTATGAATTCCATCTTAAGAATATATGTTCTATTAACACTAAATGTGACTGCCTAACATACTGAGGTTTTGACCGTTACTTTAAGTCTCACTCCTGGTATATCAAAGCAACCTACACTTCATGTCAGGTCTATTATTCTCTCAGGATTAAGAGTTCATGTAAATGAAAGTCATGAGATTTATTATTCAATTAACAGTCTTTAGGAGAATAATAAATCTCACAGTGGTCCTGTTCAATATGTTTTAACTCTTAAAATATATCAACATGTCAACTAGAAGTCACTACTTCCATGATCAAGACAGATCATCTTAGTTGATATGTTATAGTCTTCGCAGATGAAATGCCCAATTTTATCACCAACTACGAACCAAATTCTGAGTTTACAAAGAACTTGTGACTTATATCTTCTGTGACTAAATCACATACTATGAATCTCATGGACTATATGATAATGTCTAAATATTCATGTTACCATTATTTCAGATAATAATAAAACAACTTTATTAATTGCAATATTAAGTCATACATTATGTCATACATAATATAATACATAGCATTATACAATAGGATTCTAGGGCACAAATCCCAACACGTGCGAAAGGGAATTCCAACTCAAACCCACTAATTCCACCCGACACTTCTTACTACATTGGCACAACTAATACATGAGAGCCCTCGACTGCAGCACTTCCCAAGCACTTGAAATCAGCTCTTCACTCCAAAAAATGTGGACCCATTAAGCACCTACAAACATAAGAAACTATAAAATATTTTTACAATAGATGTGTTAACAAGTTTTTACTTGTTCTTATTTGGACTAACCACTAATATTATTTTTTTAAGCTACCATTAACAATTTGCCAGCTTAGCCAGGTGTGAAACTTTTTATAAAATATTTTTGTATCTACAAACTTTCTCTTGTAAAAGGATTTATTTAGTTAGAATAGTAACTTACATGTTCCAATTATTCACCTATATTTAGTAACCGACCCTTTTTCCACTTGCCAACCCAACTCAGTCCATATTCTTCAATTCAAAACGAGTCTTTTTTCTCTATTCTCTCTCCATTTCCCTCCAAAATGAGCAGAAGAGATGCACCCACCTCTCCCTCCAACGACAAAGATCAATCATCCACCATCCCCCAAGAATTCAATCAACCAATCCGGAGCAACACTGAAGCTTTGTATCTCATCGAGTCCACCCTTACCCAGCCCCTGAACTCCGAGGCTGCCCGCGCCTCTGTACTCTCTAAATTAGCCGAATACGACCCTGATTCAGTCCGTGAAGCCATTAGCTATGCACGCCAGAAAGTCTTCGTGGACGAAGAAAACACCACCGACCCTGTCGAAGGAGATGACTCGGACTTTCCCAAAGAGAATCAAATTGAAATCCTCAGAACCCTCAAAGCGCAAAGGGAGAATCTCATCTTTGATAAATATTTGGCATACATAAAGAATAAGATTCAAGAACTACAAGGCAGAAAGAAAGAGATTGAAAAGAGAGCTATTACAGCGAGGAAGAACTTCGAAACACCAGACTATGATAAAAGAATGCTCAAGAAACACGAGTTGAACGTTTTCGGCACGGTAACTACACGAGTCAAGGCTTATTGGAAAGACTCCATGAGTATGGAGCTAAAGAAAGAGTTGTTGAGGATTCGAATGGAAGACCTTATACTGCATTTAGATAAGAATATTAAATCATCGAACCTCATAGAAACGGTGATGGACACAGTGGAGTATGTGAAGGTTGCAAAGAAGTGGAAGTTTTCAATGTGTTGTTGTTGCGGCCTGAGGTTTTTCGATGCCAAATTGAATGTGGAGCATCTAAAGCGTGCCCATTTAGGGACTTTATCTAAGAAGTTACAATCCATCACGCAAGAAGTATTTGATTTGGACCACAACGCCATTGAATTCGGTGAAAGGAGACCCGCCAAGAAAATAACGGAAGAAGATATGTCAAGAAGAGTGTTTGAGTTCTTGGATTATCTCAACAATTTATACGGGCTACAGAGTGTTTCAAACGATGAGGCTCTAGGCGAGCCTTGTGTTGCAAATTATGAAAAGATTGTTTTCAATGAGGACTTCTCTTGTGTAGTCTTCGACGAGAGAATGTTGAGGGGAGAGCTTGTAGTGCCAAATGATGGAGCCGCTGTTACTTCTAGTTTTGTTGAAGAAATCAAATTAAATGATGAAGAAATCGTATCAAAAGATGTTATTGTGGATTGGTTATTGAAGGGTGGTTCTAGTATGGGGGAGCAATTAAAACAATGGTTTAATTTTAGAGAAATTAGTAAAAGTCAAGCGATGAAGTTTTTCAAGATCTATCGGGCTGAATTTCACCTGATACAGAGCATTTGTAAGAAAAAATTAGTGTGTTTGAGAGACATTATGCTGTGGCAGAATTTAGAGAGTATATGTGTTAAAGAAGATAAGAGAAGAGAAGAGTTTGCAGGGTACAAACCATTGAGTTACATGTCTCTCTTGTTAGAGAGACACAGGGAGATTAAGAACACAAATGGTTATAATTTAAATTTTGAGTCAGATATGATATTCGATATTTTGGGAGAAGAACAAGTTGAGGAAAATGAAATAAGATTGATGATCACGAATCAGATTAATAAGATGGCTGAAAAGGTATGCCATAGCCAAATTAATGAACATGTGAAATTTTCCAAGTTGTTCATTGTAATATTAAATATGTTGCTTGATGAACTGTTATATTCCATAGGATGATAAAATCTCAGTTGTTTGTTGTTGCAGCTTTACAAATTTGATGCTATTCTCAGGACGGCTACCATTGCAATGCAGCAGACTGAGAAGAAAATCAAGTCAGTAACTGCTTATGACTACCGATCATATATGGTGCCCCTGCTGAAGTCATTCATGCGGGTTTGTGTTGGATTCTCTTTGCTGTTTTGTTGAAAGTTTTGAAAGTTTTTATAAAGTTACTTTAAAGGAGATGACTCGGACTTTCCCAAAGAGTATCAAATTGAAATCCTCAGAACCCTCAAAGCGCAAAGGGAGAATCTCATCTTTGATAAATATTTGGCATACATAAAGAATAAGATTCAAGAACTACAAGGCAGAAAGAAAGCGATTGAAAAGAGAGCTATTACAGCGAGGAAGAACTTCGAAACACCAGACTATGATAAAAGAAAGCTCAAGAAACACGAGTTGAACGTTTTCGGCACGGTAACTACACGAGTCAAGGCTTATTGGAAAGACTCCATGAGTATGGAGCTAAAGAAAGAGTTGTTGAGGATTCGAATAGAAGACCTTATACTGCATTTAGATAAGAATATTAAATCATCGAACCTCGTAGAAACGGTGATGGACACAGTGGAGTATGTGAAAGTTGCAAAGAAGTGGAAGTTTTCAATGTGTTGTTGTTGCGGCCTGAGGTTTTTTGATGCCAAATTGAATGTGGAGCATCTAAAGCGTGCCCATTTAGGGACTTTATCTAAGAAGTTACAATCCATCACGCAAGAAGTATTTGATTTGGACCACAACGGCATTGAATTCGGCGAAAGGAGACCCGCCAAGAAAATAACGGAAGAAGATATGTCAAGAAGAGTGTTTGAGTTCTTGGATTATCTCAACAATTTATACGGGCTACAGAGTGTTTCAAACGATGAGGCTATAGGCGAGCCTTGTGTTGCAAATTATGAAAAGATTGTTTTCAATGAGGACTTCTCTTGTGTAGTCTTCGACAAGAGAATGTTGAGGGGAGAGCTTGTAGTGCCGAATGATGGAGCCGCTGTTACTTCCAGTTTTGTTGAAGAAATCAAATTAAATGATGAAGAAATCGTATCAAAAGATGCTATTGTGGATTGGTTATTGAAGGGTGGTACTAGCATTGGGGAGCAATTAAAGCAATGGGCAAATTTTAGAGAAATTAGTAAAAGTCAAGCGATGAAGTTTTTCAAGATCTATCGGGCTGAATTTCACCTGATTCAGAGCATTTGTAAGAAAAAATTTGAGTGTTTGAGAGACATTATGCTGTGGCAGAATTTAGACAGTATATGTGTTAAAGAAGATAAGAGAAGAGAAGAGTTTACAGGGGACAAACCATTGAGTTACATGTCTCTCTTGTTAGAGAGACACAGGGAGATTAAGAGCACAAATGGTTATAATTTAAATTTTGAGTCAGATATGATATTTGATATTTTGGGAGAAGAACAAGTTGAGGACAATGAAATAAGATTGGTGATCACGAATCAGATCAATAAGATGGCTGAAAAGGTATGCTATAGCCAAATTAATGAACATGTGAAATTTTCCACGTTGCTCATTGTAATATTAAATATGTTGCTTGATGAACTGTTATATTCCATAGGATGATAAAATCTCAGTTGTTTGTTGTTGCAGCTTTACAAATTTGATGCTATTCTCAGGACGGCTACCATTGCATTGCAGCAGACTGAGAAGAAAATCGAGTCAGTAACTGCTTATGACTACCGATCATATATGGTACCCCTGCTGAAGTCATTCATGCAGGTTTGTGTTGGATTCTCTTTGCTGTTTTGTTGAAAGTTTTGAAAGTTTTTATAAAGTTACTTTCTTGCGTGTCTATGATTTTATGCTTTTGAAATAATATTTTTCTTTCATAGGCACGCCTGGAGGATATGGCTTACAAAGATGCTGAAGAGAAGTCTATGGCTGCAACAGAAGCATTGTTGTCAGAACTTGATCTTAGTGACAAGAAGGGCCCTGACAAAGGAGGTGGTAGGGCAAAACAAAGACAGGGAAAATCCAAGGATAAAAAGAAGAAAAAGGATCACAGAAAGGCAAAGGAACTAAAGGTCTTAGTTATTGTTCTTTTTCTTTTTTATGCTAGTTACAGTTGTCTAAAGCTCAAGGTGTAAATTCACAGGAATAAATACATAATGGGCAGGAACTAAAAGTGGTAAACATGTTGAATATTAACATAAGATGACAAATTAAACAAATATACTTGAATTGAATGCTTAAGGCTTAAGATAAGGATGAACTAGAGTTAAAAGGCAAAACAAAACCGGAAGAGTGTAAAAGAAAAGGGAATTTAAGAGGAATCCAAGTTAGGAAAATGAGGATCAATTTTAGTAGAATAGTAGTATTTAAGGATCTGAACTCTGAAGAAAATGAGCAGTCTAATACATTTGAGATTCAACAGACATTGATTGCAGGCACTTACTGAAAGAGATTGTCAGAACAGCGAGTCAATTGCACATAAACTTTGCAGAGAAGTGTAACAACATTCAATATCATTTTTCGTTAATAAGGAATGGAATAATTGGATATGACTAGTAAATTAAGAAACCAGAGACAAGAATGCAGCTAATATCATACCTTTTTGAAATAAAAAGAAAGAGAGATATAAGATCTGCAGAGAGTTCCTAGTTCCCACAAAATATAGAGAATCTATCATGCAAACTAATGCCTCCAAAAAATGCAATTTGCTTATTGTAGGCAATTGGATGTGGCAAGGAGCAGCAGGAAAATGTGGTGCAAATGTAAGTCTTTGTTTTTGTTCATACTTTCACATTTGCATGGACTAAAACAAATGTAAATTGTGTAAATTTGTAGTCATATGTGAATAAAGGTCATTGTGTGTTCACCTGTGCTGCGCTTCAGTTTCTTTACGGCTGCACAAGGCAGAGATGATCCTCCTAATCCTGAGATTGTTGGTCCTGTACCCATTGTTGAGTTGGAGCAAGAGGAATGGAAACTTACGCTTGAACAGGAGAGGGAGCAAAGAATGCTTGAAGAGCATTTGCACTACCAGAGGCAGATTGAGAATGATGCCAAACAAAAGCACCTTGCTGAGCTAACTAAAGCTGGAAGCAGTGCAGGAAATATGGAAAAAATTTGCCATAGGCGCATCAACTTTGATGACTTTAACTGGAAATATTTTTATCAAGCTCAGGGTGTCAAATCGGATGAGAAATGAAGCAAATTTGAAGAGTAGCACCCCAGAGAACTTATCTGTCTAGACCCAATTAGAAGTAATAAATTGTCTTTAATGAAACACAATCAATATTTGAAGAAAGGATCTTGATGCATGCGATTAATCTTAGTTGGAATTGTCCCCTTTCAATCTTAGTTTGCATCCTGTTCAGTGCTCTAACACCCTTGCAACTGGCAGCAGACACTAAAGAGAACCCTATAATGGAGGTCGGAAATTTATAACAGAATAGGATACAATGAGCTTGCTATAATATGCTATTCCTACTTGTTTGTGGGTCAATAAATAATGCATCATTATACAAAAGAAATTTATATAAGAATAATTACTATCAAAAAAGAAAAAACTATTGATTTGAAATATGACATTCGTCCTCATGTTGATTTAGTAGGGACCTTTTTCATATAAATATTATAAGGACCAAAATAAAAAATTTCAAATGATAGAAACCATTTTGAAACTTGGGATAAAGGTTGAGGACTATTTGTGGAATTAACCTTATGAATGATATGAGATGTATGAAATGAACAACAATAAGGTACTGATATTAATTAATATAGAAAATAACTAAATAAAAAATCAAATAACGAAACCTAATAGTGTGATTTTCAAGAAATGGATCATCAATTATATCACAATCCCAGTAATGATTCACTAAACCTTAAATAAACTTGAAATTCAAAAAAAAAAAAAAAAATTATAGCTACAAAAAAATATAAAATTTTGAATTAAAAAAAATAAAAAATAAAAAACAGAGAAAGAAATATTTAGTACTCATTATAATCTCAATGGTTTTTATTGTTCCTTTCCCCCTAATCAACCCTTTTTTTAATAGTCCCAAACCTTATTCCATCAACAAATCTATCACTTAACACGTAAAATAAAGCAAACAAGAAAAAAAAAAATGAAACATCCTAGTTTATTAATAATGACGTTAGCCATGGAGAAATAAAGTTGCAAAAGTCTCTTATCTTTGAATAATACTTCTATCTAAAAAAATTTATTTCTATTGAAGGTATGATATAGAAATATCACTTCCTCAGCCTTGTCCTTAAGTTCCTTTTCCTCTTGATTCTAAAATAAATAAATAAAGGTTCCTATTGCTCTTGGTCATAACAATCTTTGCCATGTGCAGCAGGAAAGGAACTAAAGAACAACACAGATGAAAAAACATAGAATTTGAAGTATGTAGAAATTTTTGGGAGCACATGATGCCTCGAAATTACACAATTTACATTCGTTTTCCCAAACAAAAGAAAAAAGGTTCCAGAATGTAGGTATAATAGTATGAAGAAAAACAAAGACTTGTGCTTGCTCCATAGTTCCCTGCTGCTCCTCACTACCTCCAGTTGCCTATAGTTCCCTGCTGCTACATCCATTACCGTATTTCAAGGGGTATAAGTTGACAATAGCTGACAACTTTCTGAAATTCATGCAACCTTCATACAAAGGTTGCTCAGCATCTTTGATTAAGTCGTAACATTTTTTAGCATCTTCATTAGGTTCTTCTTCACCGTGTTGCACATATGAACCTTCCCCAACTGTTTATTCCAGATCATTTGCATCATCAAATTCATCCATTAATCAACCATGCGCGGGGAACACTTCATGCGTATATCATCACATTCACCGTTCAGATCTTCTACTCCTACTTCACTATTCGTAGCTCTACTAGATGTGGCAACAAATGTAGACTCCCCATGACAATACCAAGGATCATAACCGAGACAAATTCCATTGGTCACTAATTGGTCATGCACAACTCTTGGTTCAAATAAATATACATTCGAACATCTTTTACATGGACATGGAATTTTCCCATCACTAGATTTACTTTTTGTAGCAAACTGGATAAAATCCTTAACCCCTTGTATGTACTCTCGTGAGAACCTTTTTTTATTCATCCAACTCTTGTCCATCTGAATTTACAGTAAATTAAATTAAATCTACAACATGCCACTGTAAAAATAAACACAACTATCATTGCAATTTTCATTCTCACCTTCTTTTACTTAATAGGAAGATGGCCCTTTCCTATTAAGTGTAATGATATATTACATCATGTCATAGTGGACAAACATTATACTCCATCTAAGCCACCCACTTGCTCCAATTCAAACAACCCCACAACTATATCTCAAATCAAACAAAAGGATTCATTATTATGATATAGTACAACATACACATCAAGCAACAAATGATCAAAAAACACAAAAAACCAAGAAACACTCCCAATATTATAATAAACCACCCTTATACTCCCAGCTCCACGCAAACCACTTGCTTGCTCCAATTCAGACAACCACCCATGTTCATCATACCATATATATCACAAAGTATTTGTAATCATACTATTATGTTTAAGATCCAATTTTTTTTTTTTTTTTTGGGACAAACCTTAGTAAACACTTACTTGTTTGAAGAAGCTAACAGTTAAGCTTGTCAATTAGTTTCCTCCTGCAATGCCAAAATAGAACACAAGAATCACGAATCTTTATAATATCTGGATTAGATTCAAGTACTTCAAAGATATATATATATATATATATAGAGAGAGAGAGAGAGAGAGAGAGAGAGAGAGAGAGACATTTAAAGTATAAAAACATGAAACAAAAGGGAAAGACTCTATCACCGCCACCAATCCCAAAATCAATATCCTGCTAATCCTCAAAGAAGAAAAAAATAATAAAATAAGGGGGGAAATCTGAGAATATCTTCAAAGGTGAAGATTATTATTCCAGACCCCGTATGGACAGTACATAAAAGATAGATCCAATGGCACTACTAATACGCATGACAACTATAGACTTCAAAAAAATTCGCACACAATAGATAGATCCAATACATCTAACAATGATGTGTACATGCAATGATGTATAGAATAAAGGCAGAAAAGATTTTATACAGTATTGTTGCCTCTATTTGGATCCTCTGCCACTATGAAAAAATAAATTTATGTATTGTTGTTGCAACAAGAATGAGAGCAAGTGAGAACAAATTGGTCACGGACTCGCAGTTTTTATTTATTTATTTTATTTCATATAAGTATAGATATATGATTCAATGAATCAAATGCCAATATGCAAAATTACCAAATTTACTCAGAACTAGCAGGATCCAATTGAAATCAAATCAATTTTATTTTTTTATAAAAGTAATGAGAAAACTTTATTAGAATATCAAAAAAAGTGTTGCCCAAGTATGCAGGAAGTATATAGTAGGAACAAGAAACAGTCAAACGCACAAATTCCAAGCATCCATCAAAGAAAAATCTGAAAAAATAGAATGACTGCCTATTACAGCAACCAATCCAATAAGGTTTTGAAGACGAAGAGTTTAAGATCAGGAATTGTCCTTTCAAAATCTTCAAAATGAAAATACCACAAATCTAATTGAAATAAAGTGATCTTGCTGCTTTGATCAATTCAGTTAAGGTGCAACTATGAAAAAATGCAATTGCATAACATGGAATGGGTATATGGAGAAATGACTCTCTCCTAAATGTTGAGTAGCTTTATGCCCAAATCTAATCTCTATTGATTTTAAAGTTGGATGTGTAAAGTATATTCATTTGGTTCCAATAGTCAATCTACATTAACAAGCAATTGAAAATTATGAGAAAATGGAAAATTAACATATAGCAAAATTGATGGGAACTAAATGAAATATTTTGTTCAAAAAGCAGTGTAGACCACGACCATCAGCGGTGAGTTTTGATCCTTATGTTGCTTCCCTTCAAGTTGCCAAATTTCACGTGATTCCGTCACTAGTTCCAATGATTTTAACTAGTTATGTTATTTTTCAAAATTTTTGTTGTTTGATTTTTTTTACGGTTTCTATGTTTAAGGAAAGTGTTTGTTGTCTGTTATGTGTCAAACAAAACCAATCTTAGTAAATGACATTACATGACAATTGATGTTCTTTTTGAGAAAAACAATTGATGTTATGCCTATGGACATAAGCAGATAACTATTTTTAACCCCCCAAAAAAAAAAAAAGTCAAGAATGTATAGTAAAACTATATATATATATATATATAGTATGATAGACTTCTACAGTTCTACTACAGAGCAAAAGAGCCAAGAATGTACAGTAAAACTATATATATATATAGTAAGATAGACTTCTACTGCAGAGCAAAGCAGTAGGGAATTGACTTCTGCAGCCAAACCAGAAAAAGTTATCATAAGAAAAAAAACAAAGTAAAAAAAAACGAAGACTTGCCTTTGCTGACCATAAATTAAGCCACGCAATGCTGATGTAGCAAGCCACTGACGGCAGTGGGCGACTGCAGTGGTTGTCAGAGGCGGGAGTGGGTGACTATGATTGGAGTTCAAAAATGATCAAACTTGGGAAGAGGAATACAATATGAATCATTCTATCAACAAAAAAAAAAAAAATAGTATCTGTAGGGTCGGTTTTTGTAGTCCAAGCCCAAAAGATATGGGTCAAAGGGCCAACGGACTCAGAACAATAAATTTGTAGAGAGTGGGCGAAAGAGCTAGGCTGGTTATGAAGTAAACAACGGTTGGGTAGGTTACTTGCAGTGATGATAATATGAACTAATGCTTGAACAACTCCATGAACGTACGTCCGAAGAGACGTTTTATTAAGTGAACAGTGATTATAACATTCAGAGTTACAGTAAAACTTTTCTCTTCCTTTTTTCTCTCTCCCCTTCGTCCCCTATTATCAAGGACCCTTCTTCTTTATATAGCATCCTCTCATATCATCTCCATCGTCCACCTGTTCTTTATCTGCGTATCTACTCAAGTGCATGTCACGTCAGGTGTCTACTTTAGTCCTTTGTGAGTGGCGGTAGCCGAGGTTATACTGTTCAGGGGTCTTTTCCACATAAATGCGGCCAGAAAAGCTGTTGCAGTGCATTAAATACAGTGGTAGCAGCTTTTCCTTTATATATTTTTTAGTTCTGATCATCTTCGGATCCACCCCAGGGCTTATCACTATCATTGGGATTATTAGGAAGATTATTTGAACCTTCCACACATTTGTTTGATCAAGACTATTCGTGGCCGAGGAGTAAGACGTCTTCGGACCAGTGATGACCTCTTCGGACGATACTCCCCCTTTGCTTCTGGGCTCCCTGCTTCAGATGAGCCACCCCAACTACCTATTGCTCCTTGGAAATATAATAGCCCTTAACAGGGTGTCCTGGGCCCATTAAGTAGCTCTGGATTTTCCCCCCACAGTATCATTTAAAATTTACATAATTACTATAACAAATTTGTAAATTTACACGATTATACACTAAGTGAGATAAGTTATTTTTAAGCAAAATTTTGTAAATTTTATGTATTTTTCTATTATACACTCATAGCCTCGTAGGCCCACTAATGCGAGTGCTCATAGCAATATTTTTTTAAGACGCATTTATAAGACTACTTCAAAATTTAAATAAATTAGCAGAATTCATCATAATAATTGCTACAATAAAGTACTATAAATTTATTTTAGTAACATTTTCTAAAATCATTGCAATATCACTATATATTAAATTCTTATTCAAAATGTAATATAATTTAAACTATAATTTTCATACATATGTTAATTTGTTGTAACATTTTTATCAACCTATTTCTTCTAAATTTAAGGGATAGTAGACTTTATTAATGAGCAGTAGATACAAGTCACTGTTGTTAAAGAGGCAAAGAGAGACTAATAGGAAAAATGGTGATTGTTAAGTTATGGTTTTTCACATAACATTTATTTTAGCTTTATTCCATGACAAAAGTGTTGTAATTGCATTAATTTATTTCCTTATATTTTGTGAGATTTATGATATTTACAATAAAGACATCTAAGATTCAAATTCTCTCTCTTCCAACTCTTGAATTATATTCAAAAAAATTCATAAAAAAAATAAGACCTATACCTTGAAATACTCAAAATCAACTTAAAACATCCTAAGGGCATGTTTGTTTGGATGTGAAATAGGGCATATGAAAAACTTTAGAGAGAAAATAAGAAGAAAAACTTTTTTGAGTGTGTTTAGTTAGGTGGGGAGGAAGGAAAATAAATAGTGGGGTCTGAGTGTTTTATCCCCAAGCCCACCAAAATTTTTTCTCCCAAAAATGAAGAGAAAATTGAAGGGAGAAAATTGGGCTACTTAATGGAAAAAAAATGCCCATGTCCAGTTCCAATTTTTTGTTTTCCTTTTTTTTTTTTTCTTTTCTTTCTTGGACGTTGTTATTTCTTTTTTTTTTTTTTCCTTAGTTGTTTGTCATTTTTTGTTTTTGTTTTAATTAGCCATCATTTTTGAGCAAGGTTGTATAAGTAAATTTATACAAAATCAATTTTTCCATCTCTCCACTTTTCCATTCTCAACCAAACAAAATGTGAGAAATTAAAATATTTTCTATCCTCCTACTTTTTCATCTTCCCACTTTTCCACCCCTCCAACCAAACAAACCCTAAGTTAATTAAATCTACAAACCAAAAACTAAAAACAAATACATAATTCTTATGCAACAACCTCTCAAATGCCAAAATAACCATATCAATTAAAAAAACTGAGCTTCTTAAATGCTAAAAAAGTAAACAAAGTTGCTAAGACTACAACTTGCCAACGTGGCAAATTGTAAGTGGTAGGGTAAAAGTGATGGGTCTATGTGAATCCACAATTTCACCACTCAAAACACACTATATGAACAAGTTGTGGTAAAGTTGTGTCAAAAGTTGTAGTATTAGCATTACTCAAAAATAAAACTCATATAAAAAATGTTGGTATGACATCACGTATTTTTCTTCTTTCACCTCTTTCTTAAAAGGTTTTTTTTTTTTTTTTTTGTTGGAAATGTACCATTAGATTAAATTAGAATTAAGTTAGTATTTTTGAAACTATATAGTTTAATTTATAATTTATATGAATATCCTTATATTTTCAATGAAATTGATTATCTTTAAAACACAAAATATAAAAGTTAAACCAAACATACTGCATTAATTTATTTCTCCATTTGGTTTTTGTGGGTCCTAATTAGCTTATTTGATAAGGTTTATCATTAAATAAAGATTTGAAGTTCAATGAGCCTGACAATGAAGTTTTCATCGTTAGACTTTTAAAAGATCGGACTCCATACATTGAAACTATTTCTGAAATAAATAAAAAATAAATAAAGAAAGAAAGAAAGAAAAGAAAGAAAAAGAAGAAGAGCATATTAGACTTTTAAAAGCGGTCAAGGAATTCGATAGGGCATAATCCTTTTTCCGCATTCGGGCCTTCGCTGTTTGCTCTTCATGTCATATATATAGATTCGGCTCACCCACTTTAACTTCCTTCATAAAACCAATTAGCTAGATTCAAAGTCAAACCACTCTTCCCCTATTCTCGATTTCCCTCCAAAATGAAGACCAAAAAGAAACGCAATGCACGTGCACCCCCATCACTCTCCGATGTTGATGATCAATCACCCACCATCACCAAAGAAGTGGAAGACGCCATGAAAGAACACGAAAGTGGGAACTACACCAAAGCCTTGAATCTTGTCGAGGCCACTCTGTCCCGCCACCCAAGCTCCGCTCTTGCTCTCGCTGCCCTCAGCTTCTGTCACTTAAAATTCGTGTTTTTTGCCAAACACTCCACCCCTCCTGTTTCATCTGACGACGGTCTCCTCCAACTCGCCGAAACTTTCAATCACGTCAAAGAAGCCGTGGACTTATCCAAGCGAGCCGTGCACTTATGCCCCAACTCCCTCTCCTGCTGGTTCTTCCATGTCAACGCACTCTTCAAGTTAACTGAATATGACGCCAATGCCGGCCATGAACCTGTGATAGAAGCTTGCGATGCTGGTTTAGCCATCGAATTTGCCCCAGAAGATTTGGCCACAGAGCCCCGAATTGAAGAATTCAGAACGCGTCTCAGACTCTTCAAACTACAAAGCAAGTATCTCATAGACACTAAATACTTGGAAAATTTAAAGAATGAGATTCAAGAACTACAAGAACGAAAGGAAGAGATCGAAGAGAGAGCTATAACAGCGAGTAAGAACTTCGAAACGCCGGAATTGATGCCTTTGCCGAAAACAAAAGAAAGAATCAAGAAAGTAGCCGGTTGGATGTCGACACGGTGGAGAGACAGTCAGACTTACTGGAATGACACGATGACTATGGATCAAAAGAAGGATTTTTGAGGATTCAAATCGAAGACCTTAAACTGCATTTTGCTAAGAACAAATTGGCCATGGAGGTGATGAAACAGGCGGTGGAGTACGCGACGGGGGCGAAGAATTGGAAGTTTTCATGTAAGCAGAGTGTTGTTGGTGCGGAGAGAGGTTTTTCAATGCCGAATTGACTGGGGAGCATATGAATAGTGTGCATTTAGGGACCATTTCCGATGAGTTAGATTCAGTCCGTCCAGAATTTTTATTTGATTCACTCTGGGACACTGTTGACTCAGGAAAATGGAAACCCGTGAACGTGGTCGAAGCTAAGAAAATGTTGGAAGATTTGTCAAGAAACGAGGGTGGAGAAAAGATTTCATGAAACAAAAGTGGCCTTATTGGAAGATAGCCGGCGTGAAGAGATCATTATCGAAATTCGAATAGAGTTACGCCTGTACTTCTTTATAAATGTTTTTGTTCTAGTCATCTTTCAGCGTTGATGAACTTGATATTGGAAATGCTGAAGAAGCAAGTCCCGGAACAGCTGCTTATGGAATATGGGATAGACCACACCCTGCTCTCAGTGTGCTTTCTTGACATCTCCGAGCTTAATCTTGTGTTGGAGTTCTTGGATGATCTTGCCAATATTTGCGGGTTACGGAGGCTCATCTTGAGTCTTGCGATGGAGAAGGTTAAAGGGAGCTAGTGTTGCTAATTATGAGAAGATTGTTTTCAATGAGGACTTCTCTTGTGTAGTTTTCGACAAGAGAATGTTGCGTGGGGAGCTTATGGTCCGAATGATGGAGCTGCTGTTACTTCTAGTGTGATGATGAAATCGAATTAAATGATGATGAATATAAAGATGTATTTTGGATTGGTTATTGAAGGGAGGTACTAATATTGGGGAGCAATTAAAACAGTGGAAAATTTGAGAGAAGCTAGTAGAAGTCAAGGGAAAGAGCTTTTCAAGATCTATGAGGCTGAATTTCACCGGTTGCTGAACATTTGTGAGAAAAAAGTACAATATTTGAGAGACATTAAGGTATGGCAGAATTTTGAGAGTATATGTGTTAAAGAAGATAAGAGAAGAGAAGAGTTTGGGTACGAACCATTGAGCTACAAGTATCTCTTGTCAAATCAGAGACAGATGCAAGCACAAATGGTAATATTTTCGAGTTGGATATCTTATGGAACATTTTGAGAGAAGATCATGTGGACAATGAAATAAAATTGTGGATTAAGAAGCAGATTGATGAGATGCTGCAAAGGTATGATATAGCCAAATTTATGAACCTGTCAAATTTTCCTAGTTGTGTGTGATATTAAAGATGATGCTTGATGAACTTCTATAGGATTGAATTTTAGTATGTTTGTTGTTGCAGCTTTACAAATTGGATGCTATAATCAGAGCAACTACTATTAACATGCAGCAGACAGGGAAGAAACTTAATGCAGTAACTCGTTATGACTACCGATCAATTTTGGTGCCCCTGCTGAAATCATTCATGCGGGTTTGTGTTGGATTCTCCTTGCTGTTTGTTGAAGGTTTTCATATAGTTACCTTCTGACCCATCTATGATTTGATGTTTTCATATAGGTACAACTGGAAGATCTGGCCAACAAAGATGCAGAAAAGAAGTATGAGGCTGTAGAAGAAGCATTGTTATCAGAATTAGATGATCTTGATAAAAAGAAAAAGACTGACAAAGGAGGTGGTAATGCAAGACAAGGACAGGGAAATTCCAAGGAAAAAAATAAGAAAAAGGATAAAATAAAGTCAATGAAATAAAAGGTCTTGTATTCTGATCATTGTTCTGTTTTCTTTTTATGGTAGTTACTGTTGTCTAAAGCTACACATTTATAAATTCACCAGAAAAAATGAAGACGAGCATGAACTAAAAGTGGGAAAATAAGAGCATCTAAGATGTTAAATATTAGCATAAGATGGCAGAATTTGGACAAATTTACTTGAATTAGATGCTAAAGACTTAAGATATGGAGGAGCTAGAGATCATTAAAGGTGAAACAAAACAGGAAGATAGATTAAATGAAATGGGTATTTTAGAGGTAGCCAAGTTAGGAAAATGTGGATCAAATTTACTAGAATAATAGTTTTTAAGGATCCGGACTCTGAAAGAATAATAAATTGGGCAATCTAATACATATTGAAGGGAAAAATCTCTTAAGCCCAAGTAGACGGATCCATCGTTTGCACGCCCTATATGGACGGACCTATTGTGAACGGGCCGGACACAGACGGGCTGAATTATGCTGGGCTAGATTGTCCATGGGCCTGTTGAGCCCCTAAGGAGGGATATTTTGCCCATTCTCGTAAGAGCCCAAATAGAGTCCTTGCGCTAGTAGGACTTCGGAGATCTGGTATACTTGGTAAAAATCTTCCGCGTAAGGAGGAGACTTGTTCATCACGTTTTGGACTCCATAGGAAGAGTCCTATAAGGAAAAGACTTCCGCATCAAGGAAGGGATGTCAATCTCAAGCCACTATAAAAGCCCCAATACCCTCATAAGCCAAGGTACGCATAATTAACCTCTCTAGCACTCTAGAGTTGTGAGCACTCTTTCTGACTTGACCTTCGGAGGGTATTTGGCGGCACCACACCGGTGCTCTCTATTAGGTCCTCTTTTTCTGTGCAGGTGTCGTCTCGAGGGTGCGAGCATTGTGCAACCCACTGTTGATATTTTCGGCATCATCAGTTGGCGCCGTCTGTGGGAATCACTTTCAAGTAATTAAGCCACATTATCGTTTCCCGGACAAAAGGATTGCATGGTACTCACACGCTCAATGGCAACTACTAATGACGTGCAAGGAGAGGAACCACCCCCGACTGCCCTCGAGAGACAAGTTCAAACTCTAGGTGCCGCCGTGGAGCGTCTTACCAAACGGAACCTCGACTTGGAAGAACAGCTGCGCCAGAAGAATGCAGCGCTAAATAACCAACCAGGAGATCAGGAAGGGACTAGCGCTCCGAACAGGAATCAGGAGAGACCTGAGGGCAGCCACGCCCCAAGCAGGCCGGAGAGCAGCAAGTGAGCATGCCATCCCTCACGGATGCAACTCCACCACATATAGCCACCGAGATGCAGGCCATGAGGGAACAAATGGAGGTCATGATGAACGCCCTCAAGGACGAGTCTCCAGTGACCTCGACGATCTGGTCAATCGTACCGATTCACCCTTCACTGCTGCCGTGAACTCCTTCCCCTGCCCCACAAGTTTCGCATGCCGAATATAGATAGCTATGACGGGATGAAGGATCCTCTTGATCACCTGGAAACTTTCAAAACCTTGATGCATCTACAGGGGGTACCGGACGAAATCATGTGCAGGGCCTTCCCAACTACA
>NW_027069489.1:2252737-2294315 GCF_002906115.3 Quercus suber | reverse complement strand
TTTTTTTTTTTTTTTTTTTGAGAAACAAACACAAGGTAAAGCATAGTTAAGGGAAGCATAATAGCATTATTTTCCCCCTTTACATTATTTTTACTAAATGAAATTAATTATATTCTTGGAGTATACATGTATATAACTTAATACTAATAAGTCTTATTTTTCAAATGGGTGGATACTATCAAATTTTGAGCAGGTGTGGGAAGTGCGACTCTGGAAGATTGATCCTTCAAACTCACAGAGCAAATCTTTGGTATCATCATCTAGGGTTACTCTTCTAAGTAACATGGCAGTGCCAGAGCATGCAAACGAAGCCGGTGAAAAACTCAAGAAGTATGCAAAATTGTGAACCAGCAGCTGTACACGTACTATATTTGCATGATTCTGCACACTGGACATTTAAATACTCAAGTGAAGTTAAAGCACTAATAAAATCAATAATTTCCTGGAAATACCTAATTGTGTGTATGAAAGAAACAATATTTGATATGGGAACATAACTTTTGCCACAAAAATATCTAGGCAAATAAAAATGATCTCATTGGTGAGTCTATTTGGAAGTGATTGTCCATTCACTATTGCTTACAAGTTACAATCTATCACTTTAGCAAGTTGTGTCACATGATTTATAGTGAAAGAAAAGAGAGGTAACACATTATTTTGCACATAAATACTGATGGTGCTTAATTGAACCTTTTCACTATTCTGATTTGGTAATTTTCTTTCCCTTAGCAACCACAATATCAACACTCAAAAGAGGTACTCTAAAAGGAATAGCCACTAAGCACATCTAAGTTATACCCCCAAATGGGCTAAGTTACAATCGGGGCCTCCTTGTACATAGCCTAAATCGACTTAATAAATATTTGACATGAGACTTAGTGTACGATTGCGCAACACACACTTATCCAATACCATCTGCACATAATTAGAGGTATCACAACTACTTCAAAAAGCTTTTCTACCATAGTGCATAGGTTCAAAATAAAAGTAGAGATAGTTGCCTGCAAATGTAATCTACATGATGCTAATTTCAACTAATAAAATGGACAATGAGATGGACTGGGAATGCCCTCAATGCCTCTACACTTTAAGCAAAAGATTCATTGATCTTCCACATTCTTCAATTATCATATCTCAGCCATGGCATAATCCTCTTCAAGGGAAGTAGTACTAGTCTCAGTTTCTCCTTCCAAAGTAACTGGGCTTATTTGGTTCTTTCTTTCTTTCGGTAATAAGCTCCAGAAACTATTTGCCTTGAAAACCCAGAAGCAGAAAACGAATGCAATTATTAATTAGGCTTTGGCACACACAAGCAACAAATTCAAAATGTGAAGCAACTCAAGCAAGAGAGTTAAGTCTCACAGTACCTGAGCTTGTCAAGTTGTTGGGTCAACTCGTTAATCTCCAACCCAGAAAGTTTTAGAGAAGACAAGGTACCTGGTACCTCCTCAGAGACAACTTTGGACAATTTATCCATAGAAGCTGCTAATCTTGTAAAAGCCTGAACAAATACAATAATACTCCACTAGTAACTAACACATACGCATATAGACTATATTGTACTGGTAATAAACAAAAACAATGAAACTTACATTCATGATAGGAATGGAAAGTATAGCCAAGGACAAAATAGAGCCGAGGGCCTGCAATATCCAAAAGAAAATTTAGAAATTAATTAACAAAGTAAAAAATTTTAGTGGGTAATTAATATTAAGTTAAAAGTCACAAAGAAAAAGAAAGGAAAAAAAAAAAAAAAAAAAAGAGTAACCATGGAGAGGACAAAAAGGAGAGAAAAAAGAGCCAATTGTGGAGAGGGTTTGAGGAGGAGTTGTTGTTGAATGGGCAGAGGCTGAGCAGTGAGTGTGAGAGTGAGAGTGGATGGGAAGGAATTCCAATTTGGTAAATGAAAATCCGGCGGCCGCCGCAGTGTGGAATCAGAGCCATTTCCTGCCACAGACACAGACACAGATGCATTTCTCTGAGCAACTAATCCGATAGGCTTCTGCCTCTGCCTCCCTGGTTTTAGCTTCACTGCCACTGTCAGGGGATTCCAAAGAGGCAGAGAGAACAATTGCCTTTGCCCCCACATACAATTATGATTGCCCAGAGCTTTTTCCATCGTTTCGAGTTTCGCCACCACTTTCTTTTGCCTCTTTCCTTTCCTGAATAATTTCTCTATTTTTCTCTTTTATGTGCGTATTGTTATGTTAGATGTTACTTTGTACTTCTCCTTTTATTTATTTAAGATTAGTACTTAATTTTTTTTTTTTTGCCAAACAACAAGATTTTATAACGAAAATAGAGGGTTACAAAACAAGCAACTTACAATTATTGTATAATTTGATTATTACAAGTGAGACGTTGATTTGAATCATGAATGTCTCTTGGTGTGTGTCATTATGTAACTAAGAGCAATCACATCAATGTGTGTATACAACAAAAGTTGTCAAATTTACACATTTTCCCCAAAAAACTACCCACATCAATGGGTATATAAGCTTGTAAATATACATAACTGCTACAGTAACCCTGTAAATATACATTGTTACTATAGCTGTGTATATAATTTTCTACTTTTTTTTTTCTCTCTCTCAACTCCTTATTAGACCTAGGGTTGCCCATTGGAACTCGTAACTGACCAACCCAATGCAACTATCTGATCCGTACTTGAAAATCGGCTGACTCGATGTTGGTGATGGTTGGTAGCGGGTCTTAACCTCCTGCAACTGAGACTGGCGAGTTGGTTGACGAGTCTACTCTTCAACATCCAATTCAAATCAATCAGACCGGCCTATATATTGAAAACACGCCAATTTTTGCAAGTATGAAGAATTTCCAATCATTTATTGCTAGATATGTTGAAATCCGGCGAGATCTAGATAGATCTGGCCAAATCTCGTCGAGATCTCTTATAGATCTCACGAGTTATTTTAGAAATCTTGCTAGATCCAGCCATGTGTTGGCCAGATTTGGTAGATTTCAACCAGCTCCGCTTGGATTTCGGCCATTTCTGACACGTTTTGGCTATTTTCTTCTACCTCGAGATTGACCACCACCAACCGATATCCGACTCACCCAAACCAACTATGATACCCCGATTTGATTTTATGATTATCACCGTATCTTGTCATTTTTAATATAGAGTTGAGGTACTATATGTGTGTGCATAGTAAGATGGAAGTAGACAATTTTGTGGTGCTATAAATAGGTGAGGAAATTAAAGTTTTAGTGTATACAATTTAGTGCAGCAATTAAAATAATAAATAAATAAATAAATAAAAGATGAAGATGTTTTATGGGCTTCTTGGAGACTAAAGAGATAAGCTCAAGTGGGTTTTAAACTTCAACCACTACCCCACCAAGCCCATATCTCTGATACCTTAAAATATAAGGTGGAGGAAAAGATAAATTAGGGTTTTCTTAAGAAGGGTTTCATCACTAAAGAGGCTAGGAGGTGTATTTCTCCTTGGAGTTAATTGAAGTGGCAAAATTGTTTAAGGTCATAAGGTTTGGCTATGAAATCAAGGTGAGAACCCCATCTCAATATTTCTATACTGTTTATAAATCTTGAGATATATTTATGATTTTGGCAGCGTGGTAAGATTCAGTTATGTCTACTGTTTTGACTAATCGATTACAATGGAAAGATGGTTATATATATATATATATATGAGGGTTATTCATGTAAAGATCCAATTGTAATACTCTAAAGATATGGTACTTTTGTGTTTTATATTGATTACCTGTTGAAATTGAGGACCTTGGGTCTAAGAGCATCCACATCAGTTCGTGGAAAAATTTTCCATTTTAAAGTCTAAAACCTATTTTTTCTATTTTACACACCTATTTTTACAAAACACCCACATCAGTTTATCTATTATACAAGATATTTCAATAAAATATTCACTCTTCTTAATATTTTTATTATTTCTCTCACTACATACGCGCGCTCCCATTTTTTCTTAACAGATCACCTCCTTTCTCTCTTCTCATTTTTTCTTAACAGTCTCTCTCTCTCTCTCTCTCTCTCTCTCTCTCAAAAACAACCAACCTAGATCAGTTCTTCACCGGGTCCAGAACCTTTCTTCACCAGCCGGTCCATGAACCAAGCTCCGGTGACTAGATCGTGTCTTCACCGGCTGCTCCACGAACCAAGCTCCGGCGACCCAAAACCAAGCCTCGGCGACCCAGATTGTGTCTTCACCGGCCGATCCACGAACCAAGCTCCGGCGACCCACGAACGAAGCACCGATCTATCTCTCGTTTGGTTTGTCTGTGTGGGTTTATTTGTGTGTGGGTGTGTTTTTGTGTTGATATGTGTTTGTGTGCATTTGAGGAAAAGAAAATGAGGAACTGAGGTCGTTGTGCACGGAGAAGAGAGAGAAAAATTAGCGCGAAAGGAAATTAGTAAAATAATATATGCACGAGCTACAGTACCCGTGTACATATACACGAGTACTGTAGATCATGGAAATATATATATGGTTTTAGACATTTTTACACCCACTGATGTGGGTGGTTTTTTGCTCAAAATATGTAAAATTTGCAATGTAGATCTATTTTAGAAGATTTTAGATGATCAGATGTGAATGCTCTAATAAAGGATTATATATATTATTTATTTTAATTCTACAAGATTAATAGTTTTGGATTTAATTTTATCACTATTTACTTAATAGTTTTTTTTTTTTTTTTGTTCAAGTATTATTCTTTCACATCAATAAATATGAATATGAAAATTGTGAATTTATGTTAAAAATGATTTTATTTTGAATTAAAATGCATTTTTTATTTGAAAGAATAATAAATACAATTTGTTAAATCTTGTTTATATTTATTATTTTCTATTCACTTTATAAAATAACGAATTGAAAGTTATTTTAATTGCTTAATATTTTTTTAAGGGTAAATTTTCATATTTTTACACATTTAATACATTTATTTGTATTTTAATTATTATTAAATTAATTTTGACATTATCACGGTTCGACCTCGGATGGACCTCGGTCCGACCTTAAAAATCTTGAACCTCTCTCTTCTCCGATTCTTTGAACGGTCTGGGTCTAAAAACCTTGATTAGATCTGCCTCGTTTTCTTTGATTATATATATTAGGTTGGATTAACGTTTTCTTTGGTTAGAATATCATTGGTTAGAGAAACTTTAATTTAGTGTTAAAAGTGTTATTAGTTCAGCAAAGTATAATCCAAGTGAGTCCATTTGTATATTTTGTAGAGGATATTAAGTATATTTCCATGATTGATTATAGGTTCTATTTAAGAGTGTTTGAGGCTTTTTGGAGGTTGTTTCGGCTGGACTTTCAAAGTGATGTAAGTAATTATGCATAATATACACAAGTTTTGTTCTTAGGTTCTTAGAAATTAAAGGTTTTCCAAAGTTATATTTTTAAGCTTACGTTTTCTAAAGTTTATCAAAATCATTTTAACACCATTGAAAAAGAATCTTCGACTTTTGAACAATGTTTTAAAGAGAAACCTCTAATTTTAAATAACTTTTTGAATGTCCAAATCTCATTTAAAAGATGATTTCTAAACTAAACTATTTTTCGAAAAGAATTGAGTTTCAATGTAAGTTTTCTAAAAAGGTTCTTGTTTCTTTAAATTTGTGTAAAACCAAGTGATTTTAAAGTCATATTCCTATTCTCCAAATGGTATTTAAAACTTTTCTTTTAGCAAATTGAATTTTCAGATTTACTCAAGAATTGTAAAATATTTATATAAACTCCTCAGTTCCTATTCTTTCCCCAAGAGAGTCAAGCATCCTTTGATTTATGTATCAATTTAATATTGTGATATTTGATATGTCTCTATATCTGGAATAATTGTTAATATTAAGAAAATTATTCTATTTTGTATATATTTTGTTTTGTGATATGTGACTCAAAATGAGTGTTTTTAGAATTGATCAGATATACAGTATGTGAGAATATGTGTTGATCCCTCACCAGCAGGGCTTAGATGTTGGTATCTGCTCATAAGATTGTATGTGAGAATATGTAATGTGTATATGTGACACTGTACTCTGATCAATTACTTGTATGTGTTTTCAAATGACTTTAAGATTTGATTATATATGTATTAAGTGGTTCTTTATATGTTTGGAAAACTATATCGAATATTTTGAGTGAAATTGTGAAATCAAACTCGTGCTTTGCTTGACTCTATTTTGTTGTGTATTTTGTATAATTACTTACTAGATGTGTGGTTCACCCCATCAATTATTGTATTCAGATTAAAGTGTAGTTGGGAATATAGAACCTTTGGATCGCTTTGTAAGGAGCAAGGTATAGCGTGGAAGTTGTAGGCGACTTCAGTATTACTTTAAGACTTATAGAATTTTAGTTACCTTTATTTTGTAATTCATATTTTATATAGTGGAGATTGTTTCCAATTTGTGGAGTTTAGATTTTTTGTAAGAGGTTTTTTTAAGAGTATTGTTTCTTTGAAGTTTTAATTTATTTTGGATTAATTATGTTTATGGAGTCATATAAGTTCAACAAGTTAGTCATGCATCTAAATTCATGTTCCATGAATTTGGGTCGTGACACCAGCTTATCTTATGGGTCGGCTACGGGTCTAGATTTTGAAGAGCTGGAGTGGTCGGGTAGGATCCGGGTTGGGCATAAACTCGACCCACCTTTCTCAAACCCCAAAACCCAGATCAAACTACACCCACAACTCAGAACACTAAAAACCAAACAAACCACCAAGTCCCCAAACCCAAGAGAGAACCCAAAGTTAAAAGCCTTTTGTTTGTGGTGGTTGATTGGCTGAACCCATGGTGGTCTAGGCAAGGTGGAATTCAGGTTTAGAGAGCAAGAAAGAGAAGGGGTTTAATTTATGTGAGTTTCGGCCTTTGTGGTGGTTATGTGAGGTTCGGCCATGGCCATGGAGCTCCAGCTATGGAGGTTTAGCTTTGTGATGGCGAAGAGAGAAGAGAGTTGAGAGATGAGAGAGAAGTTTTTACTTTTTTTGAGGAAAAGATGAGAATGAACGTGAAGAGAATACTGATAAAGTATTAAGTAAAAAAAATATATATTATTTAAATCAAACGTAGTGTATAATAGATAATCTGATGTGAATGTTTTGTAAAAGTGGTTGTATAAAATAGAAAAAAATAGGTTTTTATGCTAAAATAGACATCAAATTTTACAGAGACTGATACAAATGCTCTAACTAGCTATCAATAACATATAGTAAAATAACATGTAGCTATCAATAACCTATAGCAACCTGTGAAGTCATGATTTGTTGCGTAAAACCTGTTGTAACTTTCTTTTTTGTTAAGTGAATATGACAACGATCAAATCAGATTTCTCATCTTTTTGTGTGTAATACACTAAATAATTTCGGCATTATAAGATAGAGATATCAATAGGGCAAAGAATCATTGGTGATCAGCAAAGAACAACGAAGAAGTTGTTTTAACTTTTAATTAGACCATCGCGGTTGTTATTTTGACATCATATAGAATTTGAATTAATAACTTCACATAACAAATCACAACTAATTTTTTCTTATAAAATTTCCACCAAACTATTTAATTTAAAGGAAAATTTTCTAACCATTTAGGTAATGATTTAAAAAAGTTACACGAATTGCCACATTATAAGTAGAAAAAAAAAGGTTTTAATACGATTACAAGGATATTTTTATCTTTATCTTTTCATCTTTTTTTTATTCCTATTTCTGTATATATCTTCTACCCACCTCTAATCCTTTAGTTCAAAATTTAATGTCAGCAAAGCGCAATAGAGTAACGTTAAAAATACTACAAATTTCATTAGATAAACTATATAAACTGATGTGTCAATTTTAAGTACAGCACAAAAAAATAAATAATAAATTCAACCATTATGGTGTTTAGGGTGTTCACAGGTTAGGTTTAGTTGGATTCCCCACTAACCGGTTACTCAACCCGATTGGATTAGGACACGAAAACCCCTAACCGATGCCGATCATGGTTCTATGAGTTGTTGACAAACAAGTTGTCGGTTTTCTGCAATCAGATCAATCGAACCCGCAAGCCTCCAAGTTGATGGTAGCGAGTGGTAGATATCTTGAGTTCTCAGTAAATTTTGTTGGGGATCTCACCATATTTGCTAGATCTCACCAACTTGGTAGAGAGCACACCGAATAATGGGAAATCTGCACTGTATTTATCAATATCTTCACCGCATTTGATTTATCTTGAACAACAAGGAGTGACAAGAAGTTACAAACGAATGGAAAAGAGTTGAACGGGTTAGTTGGAGTCGGATTTCTAGATAGGAAACTTGTCACTCCACCTAAAATGATTTGGTTTCAAAAGTGTGCACCCATCTTCAACTAACCCTTTACTCAGATCGAAAGAGCTCTGTCTTGGTGCCTTTTAGTTGTGTGGTTTTCTTAAGGTTGGGTATGGGTTGAAAAATTCTATTGTTGTTGATGTGACATTAACATTGTGAAGATAGTTTTTTGCATTTTTCCATGTTTTCCAACATCAAAGGGGTGTTTGGTAGAGTAGTTTGAAAATTGTTGTTTGTAGTTTTTTGAAATACGTGTGGGTAAAAAAGTGTATTGAAATACGTGAAATGCTGTTTAAAAACTAAAAAATGTTGTTTGAAAACACAAACCAAACGGCCCCCAAGAAAACATGTCATAGGAAAACTATCTTAAGTGAACGAAAAATATTATTAAAAATATAACTTATCTTTTAGAGATTATCTTCCGCTAAAATATTTCAAAAAACAACTTTATCTCATGTTATGCTAAATAAAGAAAGTTGAGAGACAATATGGGAACTATTGAAAACAATCTATTTCATTTTTAAGGCTACTATCAAATATAGGAAAATGAGATTGTTTTCCAAGAAAGACTACAAAACATAGAAAAATGAGATAATTTATAAAAAAATACTTATTTTTTAAAATGACTCATTTTTTAGAAAACATTAATGTTGAAACAAATGGAGCACTACAATCACTGCATCATTAGTTTGTAATATTTTTGTAATGAAGTGGTAGTTCTTTTAGAATTTTCATAATAAAATTTGGAGAGGGAGCTTAGGGATTTTACAAATTTTACAACATTAGTTTTACAAAGTGGAAAATTATAAAATATCCTTTGAGTATAATAAATACATACTCACTCCTCCACATGGATTGCTAATACCACTACTCATTATTATTATTATGTGAATGCGTTGAGGGGAAAGAGTTTGTAATTATTGAACTTGAGGAGTCTTACAATATGACTTATTAGTATAACTAATCACAACTGGTAAAGCTCTTTTGGATATACACCACTATAAATTTCTTTAAAAACCTTCTTCCCTCTTCCCGTGTGTGTGTTAAAAATATTTAGTATTCTAAAAAAAAAAAAAATCACAACTGGTAAAGTTTTGATAGTTTAATAAGAGATTTGAAGTTCAATCTTCACTTACTTACACAAAAAATTGATTAGTTTCTTGATCTAATAATAAAGAGCACAATCATCAAAAGTGAAAGTTATAAGTCGAAACTCTCTCTCTCTCTCTCTCTCTCTCTCTCTCTCTCTCTCTCTCTCTCTCTCTCTCTCTATATATATATATATATATAGAGAGAGAGAGAGAGAGAGATGGGTTCAAGTTACACATTTTCTAAACCATTAAATTTAAATAAATCAAACAGTGAAAAAAATAACTCATTAATACTGATATCTGATTAGCATCTTATTTATTTATGGCATTCCATACCAATCTTTCCTCCAAAAAAGAGGAGTCCAAATCTTCTGTCCCACTTTTCCTGCTCCACTCTATATTCTACCAATAAATACTTACCACGTGTTCACCTAATTAATTAAATATTATCATTATTGACTTATTAATCTTACAGTTATTAATTAATAGTATCATGTGGCAAATATTTATTGGTGGAGTATAGAGTGGAGTAGGAAAAGTGGGACAGAAGATTTGGATTCAAAAAAGAGTAGTATGCATGGTTTTAAAAACCGGTACGGTGAGAGAACCGGAAAAGTTGCTAATTACCGGTTTTATGGTCGGACCGAGGTCCGACCGATGGTCGAACCGGTGACGTCATAAATAATTTAATTATTATTTATTTAAATTATATAAATAATTAATAATTTTTTAATATACTAAAACTAACAAACCAATAGTAATAAATATGTTTCCTTTAAAAAAAAAATACAAGTATATAAGTATATAACATTCTTTTTAAAGAATTTAACATAATAACAATACAAAACAATCATCCTTAATATAATAACATTACAAAACAATCATCCTTAACATAATAAACTTTCAAGTTTCAACAAAACCAAATAAATAAGTTCATTAGCCATTACATTTACATCCAAATGGCAAATAACAAATAAGTTCATTACATCCAAATAGCAAATAAGTTTTAAAGTTTCAAACAAACAACTACTAAGTTTTAAGACCCAAGCTTCATTTGTTATGAAGAAAATATCATCATGTAAACCAAATGCTCCACCACTAGCATCATTATCATCATCCTCATCCTCATCTTCTTCATCTTCAACATGAATAGGATGATTTTTATCTCTAAATCCGGGAGGAGCATCATCTTCATCATCAAATGATTCCAAATTGATGTCATCTTCATCCTCAATCACTTCATTGTCTATATCTATACAAATTCCAAAACCAAAGAACAATAAATGAAATAACAATTCTAAATGAAAGAACAATTCCAAATGAAATAACAATAAATGAAAGAACAATAAATGAAATAACAATTCCAAAACCATTTCACTCAACAATTTCAGACTGGCAGAAATAATTTTATCAACAAATAAATTCATCAACACAACATACACAGTCAATAGTATATTACTCATTTACTCTATAAACTATATTTCACAAATTTCACAAACAATAATGCTCTCTAAATCAAATCCACAACATACACAAAATCACAAATAAACTAAAATGCTATTGTAAACGAATAATTGAAGTTAAAGTTATCAGTTATCAGTTACCAAAAGAAGAACCTGAGATGAAGCCGAACATGAACTAAGAATTTGAGCTGAAGCCGAGAGAAATGAAAAAAAAAAAAAAAAAAAAACAAAACAAAACAGAACCGAGAAAATGATCAAAATCAAAATCATAAAAAAGAAAAGAATACTAATTAGTAATTATTAATTTATTACCTGATGAAGCCGAGAGAAATGGAAAAAAAAAAAAAAAAACCGAGAAAATGAAAAGAAAAAAAGAAAAGAAAAGAACATTACATGATTAGCAGAGAGCAGAGCTCCAAGGGCGAGGGCCGAAGGAAAAAAGAACAAAAAAAAAGACCCCCAACCGAGGTGCGTGGCTGCGGCGCTGTGCGTGGCTGCGTGTTGCTGTGCGCGCCGCTGTGCGTGCTGCTGTGCGCGCCGCTGTGCGTGAGGCTGAGGCGGAGAGGTGAGTGAGAGAGTGAGGGGTGAGGCAGAAAACAGAGTGAGGCAGAGAGATGATCTTGAGTTGAGTTCAGTTGAGAGCTTGAGGTGAGTGAAAGTCTGAGAGAGTGAGGGCCGAAGGGTGAGTGAGGCAGAGTGATGAACTGAGATGAGAGAGTGATCAGTTAGGCTTAGGGTTAGTTTTAGAGGAGACCAAAACGACGTAGTTTTAGGGGAATAGAAAAAAAAACTCCCAACCGGTCATTAACCGGTTCGACCGGGCCGGTTTTCGGTTTTACGGTTAAACCGGCCGGTTTTCACTATTTACCGGTTTTAAGCTTATTTTCGATTTTTTAGCATAACCGGACCGGATTGAAGGCCGGTTCCCGGTTGAACTGGTCGGACCGGCCGGTCCGGTCCGGTTTTTAAAACTATGGTAGTATGTTCTCTCTCCTCTCTCTCCTCCTAGAGTATAGATGATTTTGGGGAGCCACCATGTATTATGTTGACTGTTGAGCACCACCAAGTTAGATTGGTTACCTGTCTTAATGCAAAGACTCTTTGTGGTCGATTTTTTTTTTCATCATTGGCCTCTTTCATAAATAGCTTCATTGAATTGAAGAATTTTCTCTATAGATCTGGCTTCTCATATTGCAAAACCAATCTTGGCCAACTCCATTCCTAGTTCCTACTGCTTTTTTGACCTTGTAATCCTTGCTTTTTGAAATAATAATTTCAAAATAATAATTATGATAAGCTAAGTGAAAGAGATGATTCCATTATCACGTAGGGTGTTTTAGAAAGACTCAGCCATGAGTGTTTTTCTAATTATTTTCACCCTTAGACCTGTTATTTTGGCAGACCTCAAACAAAATTTGTCAGGAATATTTTAGAAAAACTCAGCCACAACAATTGTTCTCTAAAATAATTGTGACTTCGGCCATGAGTGATTCTTAAAAAAAATGCTATTATAGCACTAATTCTAGTACCTTGAAACAATGGTGTTAGAAATCAATGGTTGAGGCTTAAAGTGCATAGAACCAAAAAGACGTGTGACAGAGAAAGGAGAAAACGATGACAATGGAGATGGGAGAGCTCAATGCTGTTTTTTTTTTTTTTTTTTTTTAACACATTTAATAGGAAGAGTTAATGCCAACCACTAATTTCTAAGGAGTAATTATGACATAGCAAAAGTGTTTTCTAACCATTAGATCCAAGAAAAATCTATGGTTTTAAAAAGGTGTAACTCTTGTGACTTGAACCTATAGATTTCTACAAGAGTTACACATTTTTTAAGCCATATATTTCCCAAAGATCAAATGGTTAAAAAAGAAGATATATTTATCTATTATATCATTAAATACTTACCTAATTAATAGTTTCTGTAGGGATATTAGGCCCAGTAGAATGTATTGGGCTGAGGGTCCAGTTTGAGGACACCTCACAAATCTGAGGATGGATAGACGTATGATAGAGGTCAGCATTCACAAATAAAGGAGGGGATTTGGGTGTTATGATCCAGTGAAGTGATTCGAGGATGAATGCTTCCTCGGCCACGAAAAGCTGAGATCACAATATGTGATCTGACATCAAGAGCAACATTCCGGACATTTCCACTAATGAAGATAAGTGTCAAGAAGGAACAGGACAGAAGGGGGTTGTGAAATATCTAAGAGAAAACTACTACCATCGCGTTAAATGCTTGGTAGCTAACTCTCTGACTGGATTTATGTGGAGAAGACGCCTGAACAATGTTGCCTTGGCCATCCCAACTCACAGAAGGCCTGAGAGGATGTTCGATGGAACAAGCACTCAAATAGTGGCCTGAACGATCAACAAATGGAGGGCCAAGATCATCTAAAGGTGGATATATAATGTAAGAAATCCTCGCTGGAAAATAGATTGAGAAATTAAGAGAAAATACTATAGCAATCAAGAACTGAATTTGTAATCAAATTTGAGAGAAATATATAAGAATTGATCTCCTCGGACTGTGCCGAGGACAATTTTCTTTAGTTTAAAACAGTCTATCTTTCTTTTCTTGTTATTTGAATTCACTTACTTGTTGTCCAACTCATTAAAGCACAATTTTCCAACCCACTCTCTACAAATTCATTGTATTGAGTTTTTTGGGCTTAAGTTCATCCATCACTTGGGTAAGGGATCCAAATTGCGTCCTTACAATTGTTGCCGTCTGTGGGAATTTCTGGTGTTGTAGTGAGTCTAACGTTCAATAATGGTAGGTTCAGGTCTAAACCAGGCAGAATCTATAAGGTCTCAACGTTAGGATCACTTCTGTGATCTTGAACAAAGAATGGACAAGAAGGAAGTGTGCACACTACCCATACTAAGAGCCAGTCTCGGGGTGGGAGCCACGTCTCTCATGAAGAGAATGCTAGAAACATGCAATTGGAGATTGATCATCTGCGGAGGAAGTTACGCAGTGAACGATGAAAAAACTCCCTCAAGGTCTATTTCTTCTTCTAGTGAGGAAGAAGATGGCAGTTACAGGCCCAGATCGAGAACTCCACCCAGTGAGTCTTTCTTATATGATAAGGACTACTACCATGAGTGCAAAAACAAGAGCTCATTTTCCAAAGGCTTGGGGAATGATGCGATGAGCAGAGTGCTCAACCAAATTTCTAGATCACCTTTCACGCGCAGGATTGAGGGAGGGAGACTTTCTCGGCGGTTCACTTAGCCCATGTTCATTAATGGTCGTACAAACCCTGTGGAGCATGTAAGTCACTTCAACCAGAGAATGGTTGTACACTCTAAGAATGAGGCCTTGATGTGCAAGGTATTCTCATCCAGCTTGGGGCCTGTGGCGATGAGGTGGTTTGATGGTCTGGGTGCAGGTTCTATTGACTCCTTCAAGGAGCTCACCCGAGCATTTGGGTCTCATTTTATTACATGCAGTAGGGTTCCTCAACACTTAGATTCTCTGTTGTCCATGTCCATGCGAGAAGGTGAGACCCTAAAAACGTATTCGGATAGATACTAGGAGATGTTTAACGAGATTGATGGGGATTTTGATGATGTGGCTATAAGGACCTTCAAGGTCAGCCTGCCCACCGAGCATGATTTGAGAAAATCCTTAACCAAGAAGCTGATAAGGAGTGTGCATCGGCTTATGGATCACATTGATGAATACAAGCCGGTCGAGAAATACCAACAACATGGCAATAGGGAAGGGTAAGATTATCTCTCAAGAGAAGAGGGATTTCAAGTTGGACAGATACAACAATAGCAGGCCCCAAAGGGATTTTGCTGGGCAATCTGGGTCTGCAGCTCCTCAAGTGGTAAACACAGTGTTCCAGGAGTTAGGACATCAAGTCTTGAAGAAGATCAAGAATGAGCCATTCTTCAAATGGCCAAATAAAATGGGAGGAGACCCCATGAGGCGCAACCAAAGTCTTCATTGCCAATACCACCAAGAGCGAAGGCATACCATCAAGAACTTTAGAACTCAATGGAACCATCTGGAGCAACTGGTCAGAGAGGGAAGGTTACAACAGTTTTTGTATTGACCTAATGAGCAAGGAGACCAAGAAGGGTCAGGGGCTCAAGGGAATGCTTCTTCAAGGCCCTCTTTGGGCACAATTAATGTCATCTTTGTTGTACCTGGGAAAACTAGTTCTCATCCTTCCAGGGTGATGTCTATAGCTCGGCTACCTGCCGAGAATTCTAATTCTGAGCCGAAGAGGGCTAGAGTGGAGATCCGACCGGGGCTGAGTTTATCGGATAAATATAAGATTGGAACCATCTAGCCACACGATGATGTTTTGGTGGTCACCCTCTGGATAGGAGGTTATGATGTGAGGAGGAGGATGGTGGACTAGGGCAGTGGTGCAAAGATTATGTACCCTGATGTTATGAAGAAGTTTTTTTTTTTTTTTTTTTTTTAGAGCATGTTCATTTGGATAAAGCAAATTAATGAAAAGAACAAAATAAAATTTAAAGGAGCAAGTACTATTTAGTATCTAAATTCCTAACAATTTCTAAAAAAACATAAAATCAAGTTCAAGGATAGCCATGATTAGATCATTTGAATTTCTTGCAAACAGATTTGTACTTATTATGTCTTTTAACTTATCTAGTACCATTTGAATTTCTTGCAAATAGATTTGCACTGAAGTTTCTGCCCATACCAAAATTATATAGTGCTCTTTAATGATTGGAAAGAAAAAAAAATGATATTATACTCTTCGGATAGAAAGAAAAAGGAAAAAAAAAAGAAAAAAGAAAAGGTATGGAAAGAATTTAATAAGGAGAGAGAGAGAGAGAGAGAGAAAGAGAGAAATTGTAGTATTAATTAGGTAATGAGGGGAAAAGGAATAGCATTTAATAATTTTTTTTTTCAACCATTAGATCTTTTAAAAATCTACGATGTAAAAAAGTTGTAACTTTTGTAAAGTTACACCAGATGTAACTTGAATGCATCTCATATATAACCACTAATCACAATAAAATGTTCTATTTGTCCAAAAAAGAAAAAAAGTCACAAAAAGAAAAAAAAATTATTTATTATATATACTATGATTTAAGGGGCTTCCTTTATTTGAGATCTTCAAATTTGATGCCCAAAATACCCTAAAATTTACTAGTTCGTAAAGCTTAAATAATAGGGTTATATATGTAAAATTGCTAATTTAAAAACTCCTAAATTTTAGCTCCCACCTAAAACATAGCCTATAAAATAGGACAATTCCCAGTTGATTTTTAAACTTAATATTAAAAAATGCTCCAACTCTCCTATATTCCTTCAATCACTCACATTTTCATTTTTTTTTTTTTGCGCTTTATCAAGACTTAATTTTTTCTTTTTAATTTTCAGTTTCCCTTGCTCCCTATTCATTTTAGCGTCTTGGTTAGTTGTTAACTGAGAGCATGTTCATTTGGATAAAGAAAATTAATGAAAAGAACAAAATAAAATTTAAAGGAGCAAGTACTATTTAGTATCTAAATTCCTAACAATTTCTAAAAAAACATAAAATCAAGTTCAAGGATAGCCATGATTAGATCATTTGAATTTCTTGCAAACAGATTTGTACTTATTATGTCTTTTAACTTATCTAGTACCATTTGAATTTCTTGCAAATAGATTTGCACTGAAGTTTCTGCCCATACCAAAATTATATAGTGCTCTTTAATGATTGGAAAGAAAAAAAAAATGATATTATACTCTTCGGATAGAAAGAAAAAGGAAAAAAAAAAGAAAAAAGAAAAGGTATGGAAAGAATTTAATAAGGGGAGAGAGAGAGAGAGAGAGAGAGAGAGAGATTGTAGTATTGATTAGGTAGTGAGGGAGAAAAGGAATAGCATTTAATAATTTTTTTTTTCAACCATTAGATCTTTTAAAAATCTACGATGTAAAAAAGTTGTAACTTTTGTAAAGTTACACCAGATGTAACTTGAATGCATCTCATATATAACCACTAATCACAATAAAATGTTCTATTTGTCCAAAAAAGAAAAAAAGTCACAAAAAGAAAAAAAAATTATTTATTATATATACTATGATTTAAGGGGCTTCCTTTATTTGAGATCTTCAAATTTGATGCCCAAAATACCCTAAAATTTACTAGTTCGTAAAGCTTAAATAATAGGGTTATATATGTAAAATTGCTAATTTAAAAACTCCTAAATTTTAGCTCCCACCTAAAACATAGCCTACAAAATAGGACAATTCCCAGTTGATTTTTAAACTTAATATTAAAAAATGCTCCAACTCTCCTATATTCCTTCAATCACTCACATTTTCATTTTTCTTTTTTTTGCGCTTTATCAAGACTTAATTTTTTCTTTTTAATTTTCAGTTTCCCTTGCTCCCTATTCTTACTATGTTTAATATTAAACATACACTTAAATCTCAAATAGTGATGAATAGAAAATTAAAATTCTACACCTAAAAACACGTGCAATGAGGCTAGTTTTACTTAATTAAGACCAAACACATTCATTATTTATAGGGTTTTACTAATGTGTGCCCTAAACGCATAGAGAAATGCTATGTTCACAACTGTGGGGCCAGAATATTGGGTAGCCTCGACTCACTCCAAGCCAGGCCCAAAGGGCCCACGCCGAGGATACGAGAGTGGTCTGAGGATGAAAGCGCGAAGATCGACTCTCGAGAATTATATCCGAGGAGGGCCTGTCCTCGGGCATCCGAGACCTCGAGGGAACACGAGCGCCACCCCACCAGAGGACTCCTTGAATATCCGAGGAGGAGAGACCCTAGTGCCATGCGTCGGCGACGGGAGCACAGCAAAGGAGCAAGCCTTAGGCGAGCTGTCACCTCTGCATTGAATGCGCTCACCTAACCCCTCTGGCCGCATTAATGGGGATGTAACCCCTTGGCAAGGCAACATCGATCATGGTGAGCCACTTGAGTACGGATAAGACCTCTGATGGGACGGAGGGTCAGAGCGGAGGCCAATGGATAATCAACAGAAGAAAGGAGAAGATAGGGAAAAAGGGAAGGATATAAGAAAGAGGATTGAGGGGAATGAGGGGAGGACTTTTGGGGGATCATTCAAAAGAACGCCATAGTAGAACTGAGAGGGGATGTTAGTTTCAGGGAGAGGGATCTCCTCGGACGAGTTCGAGGAGCTAACATTAGTTGTAAACTAGGCTCACTCCCTTTCAGTGAAAAAGAAGTGACTTGTATTCCGTTGCTAGTCTGTTAGGGCCTAAACCTTCAATCCACTCTCTAAAAATGTATTGTTGGGGAACTTTTCTAAAACGGAGTCCCTACAATTGGTGCTGTCTGTGGGAAGGATTAGTGCACCGGCAGGCACAATGGGCGGTCGTTCTTAAGTGGTCATTTTACAGAAGGTTGGTGGTGACGCATCAAAAAAAAAAAAAAAACATTGCAGAAAAGTAGAAGATTCAACAGAAAGAAAGGAAACTTGATATTATTTCATTAAACGGAAAGTACAAGATACAAACAGTGGCTTAGGCAGACGTGTTTTACAACTATCTTTACAAGCTAATTCTACAAACAGAGGCCCAGGTGGACCTGTTCTAAAACTAGCTAGAGGAAAGGGGACTGGGGCTAGCCTGCTTCTAGGCCACCAACAACTCCTTGTCCGGTGCGGCGGAGCTGGAACAAAGAAAGGAGCAGACGCAGGTGCTCCGGGAAGCCCTCCCCCATGATGTTCCCTTGATTCTCTCCAATCCTCAAGAGCGTTGGCCGTTGGAGACGACAACACTCGGGCACCAGCCATGGCATGAGTTCGCGCGTCTCCTCCGGTAGGGGTGCTCCCTAGGGAGGAGCGTTAGGTACTTCAGGGACGTCCCTCCTGGCCACCGCGCATGGCACTATCAGGGTTACGCCGAGGCTCTGCTGCGCCGGAAGTCTGATGGGGGCTGCGGTCGCGACGGCTCTTGGCCGGGGCGGTAGGACTTTTGGCCTGTGTGTCCTCACACCAACCCAGGGCCGCCCCATATCTCCCAACTCCGGTCACAATCCTGGCAAGGTTATTGAAGGGACGTGTTTCTAGTTTCGTGGGGAAGTTCATGGAATGTGGAGAAACCTTTCCCTCAGAAAGCCTTATATAGAGGATAAAGACTAGTGGGAATTAATCCACACAGAATTCGAAAAGGGAATTATCAGCAGTGCTAATCACGAAGATACCAAATCCCAAGGGGACCGTAGACCGCTGGATTTGTATCAATTCACGAGGATATTGATGAAGGCGTGTCTCGCGCACCGAAACGTCAAGCGCGGAGCGCGAACGGCCAAGGGATGCCTCGTAAATGAAAAAGATGGGGACTTGAATTGAAGGCGAGGTCAACGCCATGTGTAAGACCATAGTCCGACCAGAAGAAGGAAAGCGTTAGACAGAACCAAGGTATTGCATGGTCCTCGGACTCAAACCTATGGGGAAACTAGATACTTACAGAAGAATGAAAGTGTTAAACAGAACCAAGGCATTGCATGGTCCTCGGACTCGGGCCTATGGGGAAACTAATCACTCAACTATACTTGGGTACTAGACAGAACCAAGGTATTGCATGGTCCTCGGACTCAAACCTATGGGGAAGCTAGATACTTGCAGAAGAATGAAAGTGTTAGACAGAACCAAGGCGTTGCATGGTCCTCAGACTCAGGCCTATGGGGAAACTAATCACTCAACTAAACCTGGGTACTAGACAGAACTAAGGTATTGCATGGTCCTCGGACTCAAACCTATGGGGAAACTAGATACTTATAGAAGAAGGAAAGCGTTAGACAGAACCAAGACATTGCATGGTCCTCGGACTCAAGCCTATGGGGAAACTAACCGCTCAGCTATACTTGGGTACTAGACAGAACCAAGGTATTGCATGGTCCTCGGACTCAAACCTATGGGGAAACTAGATACTTACAAAAGAATGAAAGTGTTAGACAGAACGAAGGCATTGCATGGTCCTCGGACTTAGGCTTATGGGGAAACTAATCACTCAACTATACCTGGGTACTAGACAGAACCAAGGTATTGCATGGTCCTCGGACTCAAACCTATGGGGAAACTAGATACTTACAGAAGAATGAAAGTGTTAGACAGAACCAAGGCATTGCATGGTCCTCAGACTCAGGCCTATGGGGAAACTAATCACTCAACTATACCTGGGTACTAGACAGAACCAAGGTATTGCATGGTTCTTGGACTCAAACCTATGGGGAAACTAGATACTTACAGAAGAATGAAAGTGTTAAACAGAACCAAGGCATTGCATGGTCCTCGGACTCGGGCCTATGGGGAAACTAATCACTCAACTATACCTGGGTACTAGACAGAACCAAGGTATTGCATGGTCCTCGGACTCAAACCTATGGGGAAACTAGATACTTACAAAAGAATGAAAGTGTTAGACAGAACCAAGGCATTGCATAGTCCTCGGACTCAGGCCTACGGGGAAACCAACTGCTTCGAAATATCCTAAGTTAGGAAAGGATCAAGTCCTACCTAACTCTTGAGACGTAAGAGGGCTGCCCATGCGTACATTCTATCCCCTTATCATTGTTACTGGCGCAATTAGCCGACATACAATTCAAGCTAAAATCGTGCAAATCAAAAGGAAAGAGGGAAAGCAGGCAGCGTGTAAACAAGTAAGCAATTAAAATAAATAGAAAGGGAAATTAAACTCCCATTACAATAAAGTGTCCATAGAGGTCGTGTGGCAAGAGCCACCTTACATAAAAATGGAAGAGAGAAGAATAGCAAAATGAAGTAAAATGACAAAGGCATAGACAAGGGTCAGGAAAGCGGCAAAAGCAGGATGAGCCAAGGCGCTAGGGAATCTACTCCTTCTGCTCAGGCTGGACAAGGGCAACCTCTGGGTCCTCCGAGCCCTGGCCTAAGGGGACGCCCTGCAAGGGCACAGCGAGAACGGCTGCCTCCTCAGCGGTGGTAATCTAAGCATTGGAAGGGACCTCCACCATCTCTTGGGGCACCTCCTTGCTCGGATGCTCCTTTAGTTCAGCAGCCCCCACCTCCTCAACAATCTCCCCAGCCTTAGCGCCATCAGGGGCGACCTCGCGGGTAGCAGGGGGTAATACACGCTCTCCGCCTTCCACAGGTCAGACGTGGCCTCCACCCCAGCATGTTTGAGGGTCTCAACCCAGACCTGGGAGCAGTATCGCCTACATACCCCCGGAACTTCAGCTTTATAGAGGGCCTCCACCGCAGCCACCCCATCAGCGTAGGCTGCGGTCTTAGCCTCCTCCTTGCCAGTCAAGGCCATCTCTCTACCAAAGTCCGCCTCGACCTTAGCTAGCTGAGCCTCTTCTCTGGCCTACTCTGCCTCCCTCTGGGCCCCTTCGGCCGCAGTCACCTTAGCCTACAGGTCTGCAATCAGATCCCTCGCGATCTGCAGCTGCTCCTCTGCCTCGCCCAGGCGCTTTGTCTGCTCTTTGGCCTGGTTCTGGGCACTCTCCAGACTAGACACTGCACTATCCCGAGCCCTGGTCATCGCTTTCAAGTCCTCTCGGGCCTTGGCGAGGTCAGCCTCGGAGTTCTTCAGAGCCCAGGTAGCCTGAAGGCACTAATCACGCTCCTGGTCGAAGGCCTTCCCCTGGTCGTTGGCTGCTCCCTCCAGCCTATAGATGGCCTGGACAGCCTGCAGGGGTAGCCAATGCACTATGAGCCCAATTCAGAAGAAAAAAGGGGGAAAAGGAGAGGAAAGGAAAGGGAGTCGAAGTTACAGTCCTTACCATTCCCAGATACCGCTTAAGGCTGAAGAAGACCTGCTTACTCCTCATGGAGTTCAGCTTGGCCATGTCCGTCGGGAGCAGCAGGCACCTCTCCAGCACGTCGGCCACGTACGTACCTTTGCCCTCATTAAAGTCCTTGAGGGAGGCGTCATCCTTCAGGGGCTCTACATGGAGCATCGGGGCTGGGAGCCAAGCCTAAGCCTCGGGCGTGCTGTTGACGACCTGCCTGTCCTGACTCTTGCCGCCTATCTTAAGCTGCTTGGACGGCCGCAGAGTGTTGTCCTCCTCCTGCGAGGACACTGTCTTATCCTCCACGAGCCTTTTTCCCTTATCCTTCTTCTTCTTGGGGTTGGCAGGCACAGACGTAGAAGGCAGGCTCGTCTGGGAAGGAGGAGGAGGAGGAGGAAGCTTCTGCTGAGCGGAAGTCGACCTAGTCTTCGGAAGAGGAGGGGGAAGCTTCTGCTGGGACTTCCCCGGTTGGCCTTCAATCAGGTCCATCAAGCTGGTGGTGGGCTTCCTCTTGTAACCCATCGTTGGCGGAGAAAGTGCTTCTGAAGCGAGGAGGTTCGCTTCGGTCAAACGAGGGTCGCCCAAGTCCCCAGGAGGGTCCTCGGACTGATTAAGCTGGGAAAAAACATTGAACGCGTCCTCCTCCTGCTCTGTATCCTCCTCGGCAGCCTCGGCGAATGCTTGGGAAGAAGAAGGGACGGCTATAGCAACCACTTCTGGTTCGGAGGGCCCCTCGGAGAACTAAAATCCGTCCTCGATCACAGTAATCCTCTGAAGCCGAGGATCGTTGGCTAGGATGAAGTGCTTTGAAACCAGGAATGATTTCTGGACAGGTTTATACCCCAAGATTATGTGGGCGGCCCTAACTTGATTGTCGTCCTCGTTTATATAAACTAATGCCCTCAGCACCTTCTGCAAATCTTCCCGGTTGACCAAATGGAAGTAGTGCTAAAAAGCGTGTGGGTCTGCAAACGGAAAGCACCACTGCGTTAGTAAAAAAAAGGGGGGAAGAAAAAAGACGAGAACTTGAAACCCCTCATATTTCCCACCGCCCCACCTGGTATTCCCTTTGTTGTTGGGCAGTGAAGGCCATCGTGCCACTCCCCTGACACGATGAGGAAGTCCTCGTTGAGCCCCTTGCTGGACTCAGGGAGGCACTGAATGAGCCGCACTCTATCGTCTCTCGTCTTCAGGTAGTAAGACTTGCCCTTAAGGAGCTGAAGGTTGTAGCACCAGTTCACGTCATGGTGGGTCAACCTTAGCCCCATCTTCTCGTTCAGGGCGTCCATACAGCCTAGGATCCTAAAGATGTTTATCCCACACTGGGTAGGGGCCAACCGAAAGTGCGTGAGGTAGTCCCTCATCACCGGCCCTATAGGGATCGTCATCCCCCCTTCAAGGAAGGCGACAATGGGAATTACCTCCTCGCCCTCCTGTCTGTGTATGCGCCAATCCCCATCCTCACAATATCTCAGACCTACATTGCCGGGAATTTTGTGGTCGGTGATGAATTTCTCCATTGCCTCCTCAGTATCGACGTATTTCGTAAACCTACTCATTCCAGTTGACACCTAAAAGAACTAAGAAAGAACAGGCGAAGTAGAAGAAAGGGTAAAGAGAAAGAGAGATCAGAGAGGGATAGAGCGACTTACTGGAAAGAGGAGGAGCTCCTCGGACAGGCTTTTTATGCTGGAGATGTAAGTGAGAGTGTGGCTGAACTCAGGAAGGACGCACGAGAATTCTTGATTACAAATAAGGAACAGGAAAAAGCAATTCGTATGGGTATTTATACCCCAAATCGAGGAGCCATGCGAGTTTTCCCGCCCATAAATGCGAGACAAACCTCCACCGTTGGATTGGTAACGCCTAATTAGATGTGGGGAGCACAGAGCTGCCTGAATTTAATGACGGGCATGTTACGCGCTTCGAAACGTCAGTGACGTGCCTTGGGCAGATGGATGGACCCCAATGCTAACGGGGGGTAAGGCCGAAGATGTCAAAATCCTTCTCCCCGTCCGAGGATGCGTGCAGCAAGATTTTGAGGGGATATTGTGGGGCCAAAATATTAGGTAGCCACGGCCCACTCCAAGCCAGGCCCAAAGGGCCCACGCCAAGGATACGAGAGTGGTCCGAGGATGAAAGCGCAAAGACCGACTCTTGAGGATCATATCCGAGGAGGGCCCGTCCTCGGGCATCCGAGACCTCGGGGGAACACGAGTGCCACCCCACCAAAGGACTCCTTGAATATCCGAGGAGGAGAGACCCCAGTGCCACGTGTCGGCGACGGGAGCACAGCAAAGGAGCAAGCCTTAGGCGAGCTGTCACCTCTTCATTGAATACGCTCACCTAACCCCCCTAGCCGCATTAATGGGGATGTAACCCCTTGGCAGGGCAACATCGATCATGGTGAGCCACTTGAGTATGGATAAGACCTCTGATGGGACGAAGGGTCAGAGCAGAGGCCAATGGATGATCAACAGAAGGAAGGAGAAGATAGGGAAAAAGGGAAGGACATAAGAAAGAGGATTGAGGGGAATGAGGGGAGGACTTTTGGGGGATCATTCAAAAGAATGCCATAGTAGAACTGAGAGGAGATGTTAGTTTCAGGGAGAGGGATCTCCTCGGATGAGTCCGAGGAGCTAACATTAGTTGTAAACTGGGCTCACTCCCTTTCAGTGAAAAAGAAGTGACTTGTATTCCGTTGCTAGTCTGTTAGGGCCTAAACCTTCGATCCACTCTCTAAAAATGTATTGTTGGGGAACTTTTCTAAAACGGAGTCCCTACAACAACATTTTCACAATAAATCCTAAGTGGCAAGTTATTACTGATTGTTATTGTTGGGGCAAAAAAGTAATATCAGTGATAGATTCAAATTTGAATCAATAACAACTAACCACTTATAATTTATTGTGAAAATATTGTAGACGTAGCACCTCTCAAGGTATATATTAGTAGACTATTTTATGAAATTTTTTATGGAAAAATGAAAAAATAACTAATTAATTTGACAATTTTTTCAATTTACCATAAAAGTTTCTTAAAATGGGTCTGGTCCGGACCTTATTTATATAGTTTTATAAACTATTTTTCAAGCATCTTAGAATTTATAGATTCGGATTCTTAAAAAAAAAAAAAGAATTTGCATATTCCAATACTTTAATAATTGTGTGGACCAGTTTTGCTTTCATTTTATTAACACCCATCTCCTATTTTCCTTTCTGATAGGAGGAAAATAGTTAACTGAATTTGCATTTGAGAGATTCTTTCTTGATATTCTTTCTTGGATTGATAGGTTGATTGATTTTAATAGCAACCCAGATTCAAAGATCCTGTCTTTTTTAGGCTCACGACAACAAAAATGGAGGAAGCTACTGGTAGAAAGAACAGTGGTTCCACCTCTTTTCTTTTCTATTTCACTCTAATGTCTTGTTTGGTTGTGTTGTTTTGTATTAATTTATTTACAATTTATATATTTATGATCACTGATGATACTGAAAATATCACCAGTGAGCCACACGATACTCACACACTCGAAATATCACCTGCACAATAAAACAAGAAGACCTAACAGAGAGCACAGGTGTGGGGCCGGCCAAATATTCTCTGAAGGTCAAGTTAGAACTATTCTCACAAATCTAGAGTGCTAGAGAAGGGTAAATTATGCGTACTTTGATCAGTGAGGGTATAGAGGCTTTTATAGTAGCAGAATGTTGACCTCTTTTCCTTGGTGTGGAAGTCTTTTCCTTATAGGAATTATTTTCGTGCAATCCCAAACGTGATGCACAAGACATTTCCTTATAGAGAAGATCTTCATTTGCACGCGTATCTTCTAGAATCCTCCTTATGCTAGGGTTCCATTTACCTTGGGATTCTATGGCGGCTAAATATGGATCACAAGTATTTCCCATCTAGGATTTCTGACTGCCACATGGGCATTTGATCCGTTTCTGTTGCATCCGTCCACACACTCGTTGGGTCCATTCTCTAATGGCCCACGGATGTGGAACCGCAAGGCCTAATTTCGTAGCGATTCGTCAGCCCATATTTTTAACCTTTTCAGTTGCCCCTGACCCCATGGGTCCATCACCTTTTAGGGGAAGGACCCGTGGGGTGACGGTTCTAGGTTCAGGGATGACAGTTCGTAGGCCTGTGGGTAGATGGTTTCAATGTGGATTCCATGAACTGTGCCTACCCCTGACAGGTTGTCTAGAAGGCATTTATGCCGTATGACACGTGTTGCTCTTATACTGGATATTATCATGGATTGAGGCGTCGCTTCATCTTCTGTGCACTTCCTCTATAAGTATCACACTCTTCTCCTCTCATTTCTCTATTTTTCGCTGAAATACACTGTCAGAGCGCATCCGTCAACCTTGTCAGAGACCACTTCGTTTAGTTGCTGTATCCGTTATCAACGTCTTTCCTCCGTTCACTTACTAACTTGGTAAGCACTCTCTTTTTCACGAGTCTCTTTTAACTTTACATTTACTCTTTATTTTTCTAGACTTTGTACACCCGTCACTCCTTCTAGACCTGTCAGAGTCTTAGGTTTTGTCGTCACATGTAGGCAATGTCTAGTGTGTTAAGTAACCAATCAGTCGTCCGTGACGGGGCAGATTACGAGGAAGTATACCCATCAGGTTACAAAGACCAAGACAATCTAAGCGAAGAGAGGGGTCCATCTGCCTCTTCCCCGTCCTTAACAAATGAGGATATATGGAGATGGTTGACCCAGAGGAGGGTTCTGATGACGGCGACGAACAACCAATAAGGTTCGTTGTAGGTGCTAATGGAATTAGGGAGTTCATCATGCTACCAGAGTGGATGGTGAACATTTTTACGTCCTCCATTAAGGAGAAATACTTCAACACTGTTAGGGCTAACTACCAAATCCCAGACAACATCCCTATCCGTCTACCTTACAAGTCAGAGAAATGCTACTACGAAGAGGTAGAAGGTGTGGGGGTGTACGACCAGATGCTGAAGGCAGAACTTAGGTTTCCACTAAGCTCCCTTCACCGTGAGCTTCTTCAATACTTGGGCCTGTTCGTCAACCAAATATCTCCAAACACCTTGAGGGTCTTCATAGCTATGGAGGTACTATACGGTGTTATGACAAATAGTGCCAGGAGGCTGACAGTGCGGGAATTCCTTCACTGCTATCGTCCAGATGAAATAGATAAATCAAAGGGGATATATAGTTTTGTACCTAGGAGTCCATTGTTGAAGGTTATATTTGAAACCCCAGATTCTAATAGGGACTGGAAAAGTCGTTATTTCTTCCTAGAGGGTGACGAGTGGATGTGTCATCCAGGGGACACAAAATTCATGCCCGTTGACATGACTTGGGGCATATTGAGTTCGTTCGGTACGCACCCGTCCTAGTGTGTGAAGACTTTTCATAATCGTTCAATTTATAATTTCTTCAATAACTTCATCCGTCTTCTTTTTTGTAGTTCGACGGCGTCCACAAGTTGATCTTGAGGAGTTCAGTTTTCTTGAAAAAAATTTTGCCAAGACCAAGCCAGAAGAAAGGACTTGGGCCAAATTAGTCACACTAGATACCATCCATTGGTATTGTGATGGACCTAAACCAACACCAGCAACCATTAAATACGATGCAAGAGTACGCCAATGTAAGTCCTCATCCTTATTTCGTTTGAAGGGTTTTGATTTTTAATCTTTGTAATTAACTTCATCCTTCCTCTTTTACAGAAATGGAAGAGGCTAAGAGGAGGGCACTGATTAGGCAACAGGCTGCCAAGAATAAAAGGACCAGTGATGTGGATCCAAAGAGGGCAAGCTCAAGCAACCTGTCCACAAAAAGAAAGCATCAGTCCAAAGGGGACCATCCTTCTAAGAAACCTAAGGTCCTTCTAGAGCCCGTCGTGGGGCTTATGGCTGAGGGTGCTAAGATGGTCACTCCTGTGAAACACGGAGCAGAGAAGGGCTTAATGATTGGTTCGTCCACCCAGCAGGAGAGGCCACTTGCCCTTCTTCGAGAGGACCCCAAATACGCGTTAAAGAGGCTTTCGTCCGTCATAACTTCTAAAGATTATGAGGACTTAAGCAATCACTCGACGGAGCAATGGGGGAGACGGGGCTTTATAGCATCGCCTAGGTAATTATTCCATTATCATTTCATCCGTCCACTCTTTGTTTTATTTGATACTAATTCATTTCCATTTCTCAGGCCATGGTTATGATGAATTGGTTAATGGGACGGTGCCTAAATCATGAGACGGCTCTGGATTTTGTCCGTGCAACAGCCAGGTCGACGGAGGATGAGCTGATTGAGCTGAAGTCCTGGAAAGTGACCCAGGATAAGAAGCTCGTTGCGGTGGAGCAGGCTAGGGATGAGTTTTCTAGGCAGATGGATGAGTTGAAGTTGGTCCTGAAGGATAAAGAGAAGGAGATCAGTGATGCTAAGGACTAGCTCCTTTTGGCGAAGGACGTAGCGGTGTAAGAGTACTGTTACTCTGATTGCCTCATTAAGGAGCTAGCTGGTTCTTATGTAGACAAATTTGATGATGCTGTCCGTGAAGCCAAGAATGCTTATCCTGATCTTGACTTCTTAATGCTCAACATCGACGACCAAGCTCAGACCACCACACAACCCGTCGACTTTGACAGTACGGAGGGCCTCCTCGCTAACAACGCAGCTGGTGACAAAGATTCAGCTCCTCAAGTCCAAGTTCAGACTGTCCAGGATGAACCCCGTCAGCTTGTGGTGGTTGTTGACGTGATAGAGGAAAATGACGACCCCCCAAAGGAGTAGTTTTTTTATTATTTATATATGTAAAAGTATTTGGAGAACAATTTATGATCCCTCCATCATATTTTTTGGATAATGTAGACATTTCCCTTATGAGGGCTTTTTAATATCTGTTTAACTTTCCTACTATTTTGGCTTAATCCGTCAACTATGACGACTTGTTTGATAATTTGTTTGTAGAATACATTCGTCCCGCTTTTTAATTGGCTTTAATCAAATCCGTCCTATCCTCCTAAGATAGCTGTCCACCTCAATGATCATTAGTTTATATCCATCTGATGGTGTAAGGAAAACGTACTTAGCTTTGTCTCGTCCATATGGCCATCCATGACAAAATACAAAGTAGAGAGTGAGTGGCTCTTACACTCGTCCCTCTCTTATCGTCCTTTCACACTCGTCCCTTATTCACTCGTCTATTGGGGGATGTACTAGCAGCGAATCTCATCCGTCTTTAGTGATGGATGGACAAGGTTTATCTGATGATGGCAAACTCTTCCAAAAGCCAAGAGTCACGTTGTTGCGAACCAAGCCTTCTGTTAACTGTTGAACACAAGTCTTGATGAGGTAACTTCCATGGCAGTTATGGAAGTTATCTCTGAATCCTCCAAACTCTACGACGGTAGGAAAAATAACTGTCAGGCTAACACTATATAAAGGCCCTTCTACGTAGAGGTAAGAGAGAGACATTTTTATTTTCTAAAAAAATGGTGAAGTCTTAGAAGTGCTTTCTTTTCTACTTCAACCCACTGACTTTACCATCGGAGGATTCAAGACCGACCACCACCGGTCTTCTCTGATTCTCTTTGATTTTTCAGGACTTACCCTTCAAGATCATCAACGCTCGAAGACCTTTCAGCCCACTGATTTCCAAGGATCCATCACCATCCGCTATTGGACTCTTATTTCCACCATTTTAGGATGATTCGTCCACTTTTAGCCCTTTTGTGGACTTCATAAGAATTTTTATCTTGTTTGGATGACCCGTCCACTTCGTGGACTTTTAGTTTATACCCGTCCACTTTTTGGACTTGGTAGGATTTTTCATCCTCTTGGGATGATCTGTCCAGTTTGTGGACTTTGTTTTAGTTTATGCTAGTCCACATTTTGGACTTGGTGAGACTTTTCATCCTCTTGGGATAACCCGGCCAGTTTATGGATTTTGTAAAAAATTTCATCCTCTTGGGATGATCCGTCCAGTTTTTGGACTTTAGTTCGTCCACTTTTTGAACTTTGTAGGAATTTTCATACTCTTTTGATGATTCGTCCAGTTTGTGGACTTTGTAAAATTTTTATCATTTTGGGATGATTCATCCAGTTTGTGGATTTTAGTTTGTCCACTTTATGGACTTTGTAGGAATTCCTAGGTAGAAAAACATAGTTGTGTCTGAATATTCCTTTTATTAATTAAAAAACCATGTGTTTGTAGAAAAGTACTTGCCCCCTTCGGCTTAAAAAGGTTCATATTGCAGTAAAAAATTGTCTAAGTAAAACTAGCAGTCTAAGTAAAACTAGTAATAAAACTAAATAAACTGGGAAATTGATCATCGTCGTTGTTCTTCATATTGTCTCTTTCCTGGTAGTATTTCTGCAGGTGCTCCATGTTCCATGGGTGTTGCAGCTTTTGTCCTTCCAGCGTCTCGAGGTGGTAGGTGCCCTTCCTCTGCCATGATGCGAACCTGTAGGGTCCTTCCGAGTTGGGGCCGAACTTTCCTTGCGAAGGATTTCTAGTAGCGCCCATCACCTTCCGTAGTACAAGATCTCCAACTTGAAAGTCTCTACTCTTGACTTTGGAATTGTAGTGTTTCGCTATGAGATTTTGATATCGTGCCAACCTTTGCTCTGTCATCGCCCGTACTTCGTCCACCAGGTCAAGCTGAAGGCGCATGGCCTCTTCGTTCTTATCTTTGTTGTAGTTGTCCACTTGGTAGCTTGTGAGCCCTACTTCTTCTAGGATGACAGCGTTACTTCCGTATGCCAGCTGAAATGGTATTTTTCTAGTGGGTGTTCTTGCCATGGTCCGATACACCCACAGAACGCTTGGTAGCTCATCTGGCCAAATGCCCTTTTGCCCTCTCGAGTCGGATCTTGATGATCTTGAGTAAGGACCGGTTCGTGACTTCAACTTGCCCATTGGCCTAAGGGTGTACGGGCGACGAGTAGTGATTCTTGATACCTAACTCCGAATAGAAGCCCCTAAATGTGCTATTGTCGAATTGTTTTCCGTTGTCAGAGTCAAACACTCTCGGTATTCTATACCTGCAAATTATATTTCTCCAAATAAAACTTCAAATGTTCTTCTCTGTGATAGTGGCTAGGGCTTCTGCTTTCACCTATTTAGTGAAGTAGTTGATGCCAACTACCAAAAATTTTAGCTACCTAACTGCTGTTAAGAAGGGGCCTATGATATCTACTCACCATTGAGTGAATGGCCAGGGGGCCATCATGGGGGTTAGTTCTTCGAAAGGTTACCTGATGAAATTACTGAACCTTTGACAATTGTCATAGGCCTTGACATAAGCTTATGTGTCCTTCAACATTGTAGGTCAATAGTATCCTGCTCGGATCAACTTGTACACTAATGATCGTGCCCCCGAGTGGTTTCTGTAGATACCCTCATGGACTTCTCTCATTACGTAATCCGCTTCCTCACAGCTTAAACACCTTAGGTTTGGTCGGGAGAATCCTCTTTTGTACAAGACATCTCTTATCAGCACAAATCATGATGCTTGGACCTTCAACTTCCTAGCAGCATCTTTTCCGTTTGGTAACATGCCAGTCTTCAGGTAAGATATTAATGGCGTAGTCCAATTGCTTTTAGAATCTACTTCCTGCGCATTCGTTCTGTCATCAATAAGTGAGGATACTTGAACAAATGACAATACCTGTTCAGGGGCCCGCATAAATTCTGCTGAGGCCACTTTTGCTAGAGGGTCAGCACATTCGTTTTCCTCCCTTGGGATTTGAACGAATCTGACTTCAAGGCTGCTGATACGATTCTTCCCCTTTTCCAGGTATCTCTTCATACTTTTGTTCTTGCATTCGTAGTCGCCATTAATTTGACTTGTCACCACCTGGGAATCACAATGCATGACCACGTTTTCAGCACCTGCTGCCTTGGCGAGGTCTAGCCCCGCTACTAAGGCTTCATACTCAGCCTCGTTATTGGTCATAGAGAAGTCCAGTCGGATCATGCATTCGATCTTATCCCCCTCTGGCATTTGGATTACCACGCCGGCACCTCTTGCTTGTCTATTGGAAGATCCTTCCGTGTGGATGCTCCATTGTGCGGCGATTTCTACCCCCTTGTCTTCTGACTAAGCAAATTCGGGAATGAAGTCGGCCATAGCTTGCCCTTTTATCGCCGTTCACGGGCAGTACTGTATATCAAATTCACTTAGCTGTACTGCCCATAAAGTCATCCGTCTGGCAACCTCAGGTTAACTTATGGCTCTTCTTAGGGGTTAATCCGTCAGGACTATGATGGTATGTGCCTGGAAGTATGGCTTGAGCTTTCGTGCTGCAGTTACAAGTGCGAAGGCCAATTTCTCCATTTAGGTGTACCTCTCTTCTGCTCCTCGGAATGCCTGGCTTACAAAGTAAACGGGCTTTTGGGATCCATCTTCTTCTCTTACCAAGGCTGCGCTGACCGTTGCTTGTAAAATTGCTAAATAGAGGTAAAGTTCTTCCCCCGGTTTGGATGGACTGAGTAATGGCGGAGAAGAAAGGTATTTCTTCAACTCTTCAAAGGCTTTCTGACATTCATTTGTCCACTCAAAGGATTTTCTTAGAGTGCGGAAGAAAGGTAGACATTTATCCATCGCTTTCGAGACGAACCAGTTCAGGGCTGCAATTTTGCCATTCAAGCTTTGCATCTCTTTAACTGTCCTCGGTGGTCTAACTCCATTGTGGCTCGTATCTTCTCTAGGGGTTAACCTCTATGCCCTTTTGGGACACCATGAAGCCCAAGAATTTCCCCGTCATTACTCCGAATGCACACTTGTTCAGATTCTGCTTCATGTTATATGATCGAAGGGTGTCAAAGGTCTCCCGGAGGTCGTCTAGGTGGTCATCTTTGCGTAGGCTCTTCACGAACATGTCATCAACATAAACTTGTATGTTCCTCCCAATTTGGTGTGGGAACATTTTGTTCATTAGTCTTTGTTATGTTGCCCCCGCGTTCTTGAGCCCAAATGGCATCACCTTTAGCGAAAGAGTCCTTGGCTGGTGACAAATGAGGTTTTCTCTTGATCATCCTCCTCCATTTTAATTTAGTTGTAACCTGAAAACGCATCCATGAAGCTCAGGAGCTGGTGTCTTGCCGTTGAGTCTACTAAGGTATCTATCCGAGGGAGTGGGTAGCTATCCTTCGGGCACGCCCTGTTGAGGTCTATGAAATCGACACACATTCGTTACTTCCCATTAGCCTTTTTGACCATAACTACGTTTGCTAACCAGTCAGGGTAGTATACTTCCTGAATGAAACCTGCTTCTAGTAGCTTCCCGACCTCTTTTGCTATCGCTTGGTCTCACTCCCGAGTGAACACCCGTTTCTTCTGTCGGACGGGTGAGGATGCAGGGCTCACATTCAACTTGTGAACTATGACTGAGGGATCAATCCCGGGCATGTCCTAGTGGCTCCACACGAATACGTCTTGATTCATCCTAAGGAATGTTGTGAGGGCTTGACATATTGGCTGGCTGGCCAATGTCCCTATCCTTGTTGTCCGTTCATGTCTTGACTCATCAAGGGTTACTTCTTCTAGTTTTTCAACTGGCTTCGCTATTGTCCTTTGCTTTTCTATGCACATTGTCTGCTGGTGGTCTTCCATCTCCAACATGGCAATGTAGCATTCGTGTGCGACCATTTCATTTCCTCATAACTCGCCAACTCCATAATCGATAAGGAACTTGATCATTAGGTGGTATGTTGATGTTGCCGCCTTCCATGAGTTGAAGGTTGGTTGTCCGAGGATAGCATTATAGATGGACGAGCAGTTGACCACAAGGAATGTTACATCCTTAGTGATTTGCTGTGGATAATTGCCTACTATTATCGAAAGTGTGAATGCACCTAGTGGGAATAACCTTGTCCCTCCGAAACCAACCAGCAGAGTGTTTGTTGGTATCAATCGTTTTCTGTTAATCCTCATTTGCTGGAACGTCGGGTAGTATAGGATGTCTGCCGAGCTGCCATTGTCGACCAACACCTTATGCATGTTGTAGTCTCCCACACGTATGTTGACAATAAGCGCAACGTCGTGCATGTGGTGAAGACGTTGCACATCTTCTTCTGAGAACCCGATGATAGGGCTTTCTCTTCGTGCTGTCTTTGGCATGGATCCCGTCAGTTGGACATTCTGGACCATCCAAAGGTAAGTGTTTCGGGCTTTTATGGACGACCCAGTGGTGGCTGTTCCCCCTACAATCATCCTTATGTCTCCAACGAGGGGTCTGAGACACTCATTATCCTGTCGACGGGGCTGATCTTGAGGAGGTGGATCCGTTCTCTCTTTGCTGACGAACTTCTGCAATTTTCCTTGTCTGATAAGGGCCTCAATTTGTTGCTTCAAGTCATAGCAATCGGCTGTGTCATGGCCATGGTCAAGGTGGAAATGGCAATATTTATCTCTAGATCTCTTATTGGGGCTCTTCAGCTTTCCAGGAAAGGTTAGGGCCCATTCGTCCTTGATTTGCATTATGACTTGGTCTATTGGGGCAGTTAACGGGGTGAAACTTGTAAATCTCCCTCCCGGGGGCTTAGAGCGCCTTTCATCCCTTTGGTCTCCTGTCCTCTGCATCTTCTGCCCTTGGTCCTGCCGTATGTCTTCCTGTCACTCCCTTTTCCTGGGGTTTTCCTCTCGAGCCAATAGTGTGTCTTTAGCATTCATATACTTGGTGGCCTTGTAGAGTACTCCCGACATGGTCTTTGGGTCTTTTTTGTATAAAGAGAACAAAAACTTACTTTTTCACAACCCATTCGTGAAGGCTACTACAAGTATCTTGTCGTCAGCTTCATCGATTGAAAGCGCTTCCCTATTGAAGCGGGTTATGTAAGATCTCAGTGTCTCGTCCTCTCGCTACCTAATGCTCATCAAGCACACCGTGAACTTCTTATACCTATGTCCCCCAATAAAGTGTGCAGTAAACTGAGCGCTTAGTTCATTGAAAATGTTGATAGAGTTCGACGGTAGCCGACTGAACCATATCCTTGCGGGGCACTTCAGCATTGTAGGAAAGGCCCTACACATGATTTTACCTGCTACCCCCTAAAGGTGCATCAAAGTCTTGAAGGTCTCTAGATGATCTAGAGGGTCCTTGACTCCATCGTAACTATCTCTCTGTGGCATGCGAAACTTATGTGGTAGGAGGAAGGAATTGTCGGGGGCAGTGAATGGTGAGTCGGTTTGGTTGACTAGGTCATCAAGATCGCTGGACACTCGTCTCTTGAGGGTGTTCATCATGACTTCCATCTGTTCCTTCATCGCCTGCATCTCCGTGACAATAGGAGGCGGAGCCGTATCCATGAGGGATGGGAGGCTCATATTTTGCCGTTCCGGTCTGCTTGGGGTGTTGCTACCTTCGGGCCCTTCTCAATTTCTTCGCATGGCACTGGTACCTTTTTGGTCCTCCCTTTGATTATTTGGTGCTGTGTTTTTCTGGCGCAACTGTTCTTCTAGGTCACGGTTTTGTTTGGTGAGTTGTTCCACGACTGCGGCGAGAGTTTGGACCTAACTCTCGAGGGTAGTCGTAGGTGGTTCCTCTTCTTGGATATCGTTGGTGGTTGCCATCGAGCAAGTGAGCACCATGCAACTCTTTTGTCTAGGAAGCGATAATATTTGGCTTACAAATCGTGATTATTTTCCACATACGGCACCGACTGATGATGTCAAAAATATCACTAGTGAGCCACACGTTACTTGCACACTCAAAATATCACCTGCACAACAAAACAAGAAGACCTAATAAAGAGCATTAGTGTGGGGCCTGCCAAATACCCTCCGAAGGTCAAGTTGGAACTATTCTTACAACTTTAGAGTGCTAGAGAAGGGTAAATTATGCGTATCTTGATCAGTGAGAGTATAGGGGCTTTTATAGTAGTAGAAAGTTGACATCTTTTCCTTGGTGTGGAAGTCTTTTCCTTATAGGAATCCTCTTTGTGCAATCCCAAACGTGATGGACAAGACATTTCCTTATAGAGAAGATCTTCATTAGTATGCGTATCTTCAAGAATCCTCTTTGTGCTAGGGTTCCATTTACCTTGGGATTTTACGGTGGTTAAATGTGGGTCGCAACTATTTCCCATCTAGGATTTCTGACTGCCACATGGGCACTTGATCCGTTCCTGTGGAACCGCCAGGCCTAATTTCGTAGCGATCCGTCAGCCCATATTTTTAACCTCTTCAATCACATATAATGTATTTTTATTTTTTGGATCCAAGTCTTTTATTTGAAAGACTGAAAATTTATCTAAAATGAAGATGCCACTATTTTAATTGTCGGACTATTTTGCTGATCACTCTGTGGTTGAGACCAATGATGGAACTATTTATGTGGCTTCTGCATTTACTGCTCATCAACAAGGTAAGAATGAGATAATAATAATAGCTTGTATTTAACTCTGATTTTGTGCTAAAGTTTGGGTTTTGATAATACTAATAGCTTGCATTTAACTTTGAGAGATCACTTAGACATGTTCATTTAGAGAAAATCAGAATATTTAGACATGTTCGTTTAAACATTTAAAATAAAGAGTAAAATAACTACCTAGATAGGTTCATCTAAGCATTCAAGTGAAAGTTGCACATTAGCGAAGTGTTCATCTAAGTATGTAAAAGGAACATCAATGAGATATCTAGACATGTTCATCCAAGTATATCATCGAAAACTTTAGAAAATTTGAATGTCATGTGTCATGGGATTAGGGAATGTTATTACATTAATTTCATGTGAAAACGCATTGTATTACAAGAAACCAATTCAATATCTATATTTAAAAAAAAAAAAAAAAAAAGGCATGTGTTATGAGAACAAATTCAACATATAGAGGAAAGATCAAGGATTAGCATGCAAAAGGAATTTGAGTATTTAGCATGTGATGAAGAACTAACATTTGAGCATGTTGGAGGAAAAAAGAAAATCATGCATGAGATAGAAAACAAAAGTTTAAACGTGTTAGAAGAAAATGAAAATCAAGCATGTGATAGCAAACAAGAGTTTAAGCATATTGGAGGAAAAAAGAAAATCAAGCATGTGACAAAAAACAAAATTTTAAACATGTTAGAAGAAAATTAAAATCAAGCGTGTGACAAAAAACAAAAGTTTAAACATGTTAGAAGAAAATTAAAATCAAGCATGTGATAGCAAACAAGAGTTTAAGCATGTTAAAGGAAAAAAGAAAATCAAGACATCAAGGACAGCAGAGTTCATCAAGATTAGAAGAAACTATGGAGATCACATTCACTCCATCAAAGATGAGAATGCAAGGAACTAATAGTTTCCATTGAAAGATACAAGGATCCAATAAAGAGATCTAAGAAAAATAATGATAGTGCATCGAGGCAAAGATGGTAATACTCTATCAAGGTGAGAAGACAAGAATTCATCAAGCTGAAAGCTAAGAGATTCCATCATGCTGAAAGAGATGAGAGTTTATCAAGTCAGAAAGCATGAAGCAACAAAAAAAAAATCCCGCTAGATTGAAAACCTGAAAGGACAGTCTAGGCAGAAATTAGGGATACAAAAAACAATGGTAGATTGAAAACCTGAAAGGGCAGTCTACACAAAGGGAAAGACAAAAAAAATTGAGTGTGAGAGACCCTACTAGATTGAAAGCCCAAAAGGGACGAAAATTTAAACATGTTAGAAGAAAATGAAAATCAAGTATGTGATAGCAAACAAGATTTTAAGCATGTTGGAGGAAAATGAAACTTAAGCATAGGATAACAAACCAAAAGTTTCAGCAAAGTCAACATTTTATTTTATTTTTTTGTTGCTTCATGCTTTCTGACTTGATGAGCTCTCATCTCTTGCAGCATGATGGAATCTCTTAGCTTTTAGCTTGATGAATTTGTCTTCTCACCTTGATAGCAACTCAACATTTAAGCATGAATAGCAAACTAAAGGCCGAATATAAAAATATATGAGATCATAAACTCAAGTCAATTTAATACATATAGTTTATATACATGTGACAGTACATATAGTCAGGGACGGAGCCAGACTTTCAACCAAGGGGGGGGGGTCAAAAGTTCGAAGGAAAAAAATCATGAAATTCCAAACTAGCATATTTAGTGTTAACAAACAATAAGGTAAAATATACAAAATAACCATTTTTTTAAAACATTGCACTGTAATTATTTATCAAAAGGTCTCAACATTCTTTTAAATCTTAAAAATATTTTATTATTTATTTCGTACTAAAATGTCAAAAGTTTTCCTTGCAATGTATAAAATTCAAACTAGCATCTCTTCCTATATATATATATATATATATAAATTAAAAATCAAATATTATAATTGATTAGACTAAGGTTTTGTTTTCCATTGTTGTTATTGTTATATATGTGTTTTGTCTTTGTATTTATCTTTCATAAAAATCTCAACTAAAAGACAAAACCATAAGTTCACACCACAGATCCATTATTGCCAATTTAAATAATACACTACTGTACTGTATCATTAAGTTAACCAATCAAATGGCCACACTTTACTATTTCTACTGTTAAAACAAAAGGCAATAACTTTACTTGTAAAGTCAAAACAGATGGAGATGGAGTCAGAGATGGGAGAGATATCAAATTTTGAGAATCTTAAGAATTAAGAGAGAATCAAAGGAGAGAGAGTCAGAGATGGGAGAGATGAAATACCAAAAAAGGAAAGCAAGTTGTGCGACAACAGCAATGTGTTACGCAGACGGCATATCTAATCAAATATCTCCGATCAGTTTTGGTGGCCAGGGCACGATAAGACGATGCCTGCTATTGTTGGTGGCAGTGTGGTATCACTGTCTAGAGTAAAGGAGGCGTGATTCATGAGACACGCTCTCTCACAGTCTCACTTGCTATTAGATTTTAATTTCAATTTAGGGTTTTTTTTTTTGTGTGGTAAATTTGAAGAGTTTTTACGGACTGGATTTTTTTTTGTTTTTGTTTTTGTTTTTGAAAGGCTTAAACTATGGGTTTGTTGATAAATTTTTTTTTGTTGTTGTTTGGGCTATTTAGATTAATTTTTGTGGTTGTTATTTGGGCTGTTTTTAGGTTTAGAGGGTCAAAGAAACTGGGGGGGGGGGGGGGGGGAAGTTTTGTTTCAATGGGCTCAAATTCTAAATAAACCTTAATTATACCTACAATTTTGAAAAAAAAAAATTGAGGGGGGCTATGGCCCCACAAAGCCAATGAATGGCTCTGTCCCTACATATAGTTTATTAACATGACAAATTATATAAACAAGATTAAAAAGAAAGAAACCAATTAATGAAAAAGAAAGCTTAATCAAAAGCTACATATATTTCATGAGAACATAAAGGAAAGCAAATCAGCAATTTGAGGCAAATTATAATGAATTTCAATATTTTCTAAAAGACTGAAGAGACAGCAAGAAATATAAGGAATAATAAACTAGTGTAAAAATTTAAAGAACATAATTAACAACTTACCAGCATAGAGCATAAATTAAAGGGGGAGATGATCACTTATAGGGCGAGAGAGAAATCAAGGAAGTACTAAACTACAAACAAAGTAAGAACAATGGTTGTACAACAACTTTTCTTTTTTGCTTTCTTACTAGCTCTCCAGAGAGAATTGGGATGGTGAAAATGGAAGAGGTTTTCTCTATTTATAGGGGAAGAGATGGCTTAGCTTTAAAGCTAAGTTGTTAGCTTTCTTTTGAAGCTAAGGGTGGAGATAAGCCTATTAGATAAGCAGGAGTGGATTTGGTGTTGATCACCATTTGAAATTTGAAAGGAAGTTGAAGATGATGCTGAACTTGTGTTATCTTTTGCACCTATTTGGTGTTTTGGCTATAACTTTCTGCTCAGAATTCCAATTGATTTGGGATTTACGTCTTTTGAAAGGAGATTTAATTCTCTACAACTTCTCCAAAAATAGAGAGAGCCAAATTTCAACGTTTTCAAGGCCAAAAATGCGATTCAAGTTACTGCTGAAAATAGTAATGTTTTTGAGCATTTTTTGTTATTTTTGAAAATTTTCATGGATCATATCTTTTTCTCTATGCAACTTGTTTTTCAAAAGACCAATTTAGATGCCATAAAGGAAAACAATTTTTATTATTTCTTTAAAAAAAAAGAAAAAAAAAATGAAATCCAATCAAAATTCACACTTAATTAATTTTAAATTAATTCTTGTTGGAACCAATCAAAATTAAGTGTTTAAAATAAGACGTGATCGGACCCATTGTGTAGGTGAGCCATGGTCATTGAAATTTTTTTGTATGATAACTTTTGATTGGGTGGTCCAATTAAGGCCTATGACATACCATTGTGATTGTTAGAGCATCAAGATTTTTTTGTATCACAAATTTGAAGATATAATAGTTAAAATTATGATCATGCTCTTGGTGCAAAATTATTATTTTGCCCTTAATATCGGTTAAATGTAAGTTGTAAAATCAGATGTCTACATGTCTCTCTCTCAACCTCGTGATCTGGTCGCCATCGAGCTGGAGTTGTCAATGATGGAGCTGAGGGTAGAACTACTGAAATAGGTTTGGGGAGTTGGGTTTGAGCTAAAGCAAGAAGCGAGAAGCAAGTCTGGGTATGTGATTTGGGGAATGTGTTTTGAGTTTTGGTGAAATGGTGTTGTTGAGCATTTGTTTTGAGTGTTGATTTTAGCCAAATGACGTTGTCCAGTGGGGCTATTTTGTTGGATTTTAATTTGATATGAAATGGGGTCATTTTGGGACTGCTGAGGTGGCTAAAAAATTACATGTTAGATGATAGTGTGTCACCTAATGACACAAGTCTACTAACGGAGGGGCTGCTTTTGCTTATAGAGGGAAACTTCAGGATGTGAAATCCAATTAACCCCAAACTTTAGGGGTGTACTTTGCAATTTACCCTAAATCTAATAGCAAAAAAAAAAAAAAACCAGCATTAAATGTTAATTACTTTACACCTCTTAGAACTTTGATGAGATTATAAATAAATAATAAATAAGGAGTGATGAGGTTTTAAATAAATAATAAATAAGTAGAGTGAAATAAAAGTGTAATTAATTAGGTTAAAGAGATGTAAAGCAATTAGCATTTAATGCTGTGTTTTTTAACCTACAGGTCTATTAGAAATCTATAGTCTAAAAAATGTGTAACTCTTATCAATTTGAAAATAATAGATTTTTCAATTTGAAATCTATAGTTTTCCTTCAAGTTTTGCCCGCTAAAAAACATAAAGACCTTAAAAAGAATAACACAACATAAGAGAAGTTATTACACTAACCTACCTTACAGCAGCACTAAGACCATATGAGAACATGTAAGCAATAACTTATGTATTCACACTGAAGTTTTAGTCTAGAAGAAAAGAATTATTAAAGCAAAAAGATCTGGTTTGTAACTGATATAGCCAGAGAAAAGGACAATGTGAATAGGGTTATACTTTTTCTTCTTATAAAATAATATATATGATGGGATGTACTCATGTTTTACATCATTCAATAAGAGATTGTCATATCAGCATTTTACTTAAAATTCAATACATTCTACCACACCTAATAACATCTCAATAAACTCTTTTTGGATGATGTAAAACATGAGTACATCCCATTATATATATTATTTTATAAGAAGGCAAAGTATAACCCTATTCACATTGTCCTTTTCTCTGGCTATATCAGTTACAAACCTAATCTTTTTGCTTTAATAATTCTTTTCTTCTATACTAAAATTTCAGTGTGAATACTTGGTTGGATTTATATATGGGTATTAGAATTAATTGAGTGTGATTGTGCTTATTCTTAATTATATGATAAGATAATGTGACATGTTGGAATTGGATGGATAAAACAAGGATTTTACACCACATCCTTTCATTTTTTGTTTTTTAAATGCCTAGTGTTGTTTAACTTTAATGAGGTTTTAAATAAATAATAAATAAGGAGAGAGAAATAAAATTGTTATTAATTAGGTGAAAGAGGCGTAAAGTAATAACCATTTAATGTTGTTTTTTTTTTTTTTTTTTT
>NW_027069489.1:2237270-2251461 GCF_002906115.3 Quercus suber | reverse complement strand
TTTTTTTTTTTTTTTTTTTTTTTTTTTTTTTTTTTTTTTTTTTTTTTTGCTTGGGTTATTTGGGTTAATTTTTATTGTTGTTATTTAACCCTTTTTTTTTAAGGTATTAAAGATTATGTTTAGCGGGGCGAAATTACTTTTGGAGTAATGTTTTATCCACAAATATTAGGCCTATTTGGATAAGTTGTTTTAAAAAGTGTGTTTTTTAAACACGAGTTTTAAAATCTCAAATTTTAAAAACACAATTAAGTGTTTGGATAATAGTAATATATAACAACTATTTTGGATGTAAATTCCCAAGGACTTAACTGTATTGTTAACAATAATAATAACTATATTTTTTGGCATAAAAATAACTATTTTGTTATGTTCTTTTGCCATCTTCTAAGATATATTAATACTAATTTTATTTAATAGTGTAATGGCAAAAAGTACACTCTAACTTAAAAAAAAAAAATTATAAAAAGGTAAACATTATAATAAAAAAAATTTAATTACTGGTGTAACTATAAAAATGGCTCTTTTGTAGGGAAATTTATTATGCACTCTGGGAATATACTCCATTCCTCTCACATAAGGGTGGACCCCATGGCGAGTGGGACCTACCCTTTTGTGAGAAAGATGGAGTATACTCCGAGAGTACAGTATAATCACCCCTTTTGTAGATAACATAGCAATACAATAATAACAAGGCCCTACACGTTAAGAGCCCCACCATATCTATTCTTTCATATTCATCTCCTCCCACAGGATTCTTTCTCTGCTTATAATCTTTTCAGTCTCTTCTTTTCAAGTCCCCATGACCATGTTGGCACTACTTCATACTGAAGTTTTGCTCCAATTTTTCCCATGCCCACAACATTCAGATGATGAACAATGGTGAGCACAATGGCAAGGAAATAACAAGCTAAAGAGAAGAGACAATAACTACAGAGAAGATAGATAGCAACAAGGCATGGTGACAATGCAATGGATTTTTCATAGGGTATTCTGGTCATTCTTCAATTGATTTGGAAACGAGGTTTCCATTTTACAATAGTGTTTTCTAAAAAGTTGTTTATCATTGCATTCTAGAATTAATAGTGCTTTTTTTTTTTTTTTTCATTTTCAAAACATGATTTTTAATAAAATGCGAAGCCAGACACACGACCTCAAGTGTTTTCTTCCAATAATGCCAATTAGGAATTGTTATAAATTTATTGTGAATATTTCATTACTCTTTTTTTTAACCCTAATTCTTGTGATTCTCAAACGAGTGTTCAATATTTTTATAAGGTTATAAAAATAGGTTAGTTTAGTGTATAATTAAAATAAATAAAAAAAAAAAGTATATATCCCGTGACCACCTAACATTAGTGTGGAGCCTCCCTAAATGTGATGTTTTGGACCTTTTTGATAACCTACTATACTACTAGTAGGGTAGGTTCACTGGGTTGTGACTACCCTACACAAAAGGGAAAAACAAAAAAGGGGTAATGAAGGAGAATATTTTTGGTAATTCCAGATAGCTTTAACAAACAGAATCAACAAAAATAGAATTCGATTGACTGCGCCTCTCATAATACAGACTAACAGTGTCATAAAATAAAAGCAAACATAAGTCCATAGGCGGACTATCAAAATACATAATCTCCAAATATAGAGGTGGACCTTTTGTGGCTAATGCATAAGCATACTTGTTTGCTTCACGAAAGTAATGGCTCATCTTGAAGAATCTAGCTGATGAGGGTAGGTTGGTAACAAAGGAGAATTTCTCATTTATGATAAAGGAAACAAATTCAAAGAATGAGATCTGATAGACACACGAACGAAGGAAGCAAAAATTTTCAAATAAAAAGAGGAAGAAAGACAAGTTGTAGAGAACATTCATTGATCAAGAATTACTACAAGAAAAAATGTTTATTACAACAAAAAAGAAAATCATTACAATAACATCAAAGTCATTGCAATAGTTTATGAGAGTTGTTACAATAAAATTTGAGGTAATAAATTTGTGTTACTACACTTGAGACTTATTTTAAGCCAACCTAGCAAAGAATTCCACCTCGATCCCCTTGCAATTTTTTTGTCTTTCTTAGATAATAAGGAGAAAAAAAATTGGTCAAAAGAAAATGTCATTTTGGAGTTTTATCAATATATCATTAATGATAAGGCTGATAACATCAGTACCAGTGGTGGTAGCAACATCTCTAGCCAAGTCTGGCTGTCCAAACTATTAACGTCCGGCCTCGATCGAGGTAGAAAATCGTCATCACTGTGGGGCCTTCGTTCAACCACCCGCCGTGGCGAATCTCTCACGCATGCAGGGGCACGTTGGAGGCCCCTCTCAGAAATGGTATTGCATGGTGTGCACGTGTGTGGTGTGTGGCGTGGTTTGCGTAGGACTTCGGGTGCTCTCTCTCTTGGTGAAGGAAGGTAGGTCTACCTTTGGTGTTATGGCAAGATTCTGGGCCAAATTTTAAGATATTACCAAAGATAAGTGGAGTTGCTACCAATTATTGGGTTTTTCTAAGGTGTGATTGGTCACCTGTTTCTAGTTGATTTTATTACCAATCCCAAGTTAAGAAAAATGGCGTTTTTCCTAATCTAATATGAATGGCAAAAAATCTTGATTCATAGGTCTGGAAGTTTGGTTACATGTGGGGAAGGTGTTAGGCATCCCACAACACATGTCCAAGGACAGTCTTTTGTTTTGATAAAACCTTAGAGGCTGTTTGGATGGGCAAATCTCATGACTCAATTCTCAGTTTTCATAACTCAATTCTCAAAAATGGTGGGACCCATAGCAAAATACTCATTTGCCTGCACCAATACTCTATTTCCATAACTCTGTTTCCAATACTCAATTCTCTACTTTTTGAGTTATGAGTTATGGAAACTGAAAACAACTTTTGGCTGTTTTCAGTTTCCAATTCTCATAACTCAATGACATTTTTGTAAATAACACTATATGAGGGACCCACTGCCATATTTTTAGCCACAACTTTTGAACATTTTTTTTTCTTCTTTCTTTACTGGGGTTCACCATCTCCCCCCCCCCTTTTTTTTTCTTCTTCACCTGGGTTCACGTCTCCTTCCTTTTTTTCTTTTTCTTTTTTTTTTCTTCTTCACCTGGGTTCACGTCTCCGTTGTTCTTCCTCTTTTTTTTTTCTTCTTCACTTGGGTTCACGTCTCCTTCCTTTTCTTTTTTCTTTTTTTTTCCTTCTTCACCTGGGTTCACGTCTTCCCTGTTCTTCCTCTTTTTTTTTTTTTTTTCTAGAGTACCCACAAACCCGAACCCAGAAAAAAAAAAAAAAAAAAAAAAAAAAAAAAGCTACAGTGGTGACAGAAATGGGGCCCACAAATAGTGTGAAAAATATTGAGTGATGGGAAATGAGTGATGTGCCAAACGGGTATTAATTTTAGAGTGATGGGTGATGAGTGATGAGTATTGAGTTATGAGTGATGAGTAATGAGTGACGGAAATTGAGTGACGAAAATTGAGTGATCAAAAAAAGGTGGCCAAACAGCCTCTTAATTTTCAGAGATTGGCAATAAAAAACATGATTTTGGCATTGGCTTTCGGGGCTTTGCATGCATGGGGGCTTGGAGGTTTGGCTTTTGAATTTGTGTGGTCCCAATCTATGCTTTCTTAAGGAATTCAAGCAAAGTGCCATATTTCCACAGCGAAAATTCGGCGACATGTCACCTTACTTTCGTAGTGAAAATTAGGCATCGCTTTGCCTTAGGTGACATGGACTATGACAATTACACCGGAAGGGGGGAGCAGGTATATATACATACATCATGCACAATGCAAGCACACAGAGTAGGAAAGTAAATGCCTGCATCTCTAGAGCATGACCCAAAATATAGGTGCAAGAAAGTAAACAAGGGTCGCCATACTCTAAAGACGAGGACGAATGGTACATGGCATGATATACGTAATACAACCCATCTAAAAGAGAATGGAGGAAGAAGGAAAGGGTTTTAAAGAGTACAAAACCGAAAAGGAAAGGCTAAACTCCTAAATCTACTAAACATGTCACTTGGCTTATATCCACATGCTTGCACCCGCGCCTCTTTTGCTTGCGACTAGGTGACTATGCCCTAGCTCCAAGCGTCCTCGCTCCATATGTGTACATGCAAAGGCAAAGATAAAAACCAGCAGACAAGCAATGGAAGGAAAAGATGAAAAGAGCATATGAAAAGGCATAAAACGGATAAGCATGATAGGCATGACAAACAAAGAAGTAAAAAGGCAAACAAGCAAGAAAGCAAACCAAGGGTGGCGTCCACAAGGGACAAATGTAGGTTTAGATCTGATGTCCATAACTTCATTTTGTTGAAGCATGGATGACACATTAGTAAGCAAGACTCATGCATGGACATGTGAGCAAGCATGTAGAGATGCATAGAAAGCCAACGGGTGGCACAAACAAGCATGGCAAGCATATCATCGCACGAAGCGGAAAGGGAGAAAGGTGTGCATGAAGCAACTGGTATCATGGCGACGCACCCTAAGTGGTTACATCCAAACAAGGCCTCATAGGCGTTGGATGTAACCACACAACCACCAACCCACTAAGTGTGTCAAGCATGGCAAAGCCTAGAACAAGAAAGGTTATCACAAGCATAAAGCATAGATGCAAGCAAACATAGACATGCAAATAAGGATGATCCAATCCTTTTGATGTGGGCCAAGATGGGTAGACAATGACAAAGACCATAGGGTCTAGATCGGGTCCAAACCAATAGGCCAAAACACAAGAAAGAAAGATAAAGTGACAAAAGGGCCACAATAGCACATGGCATGACAAACATAGCATGGAGCGCACAAGCACATGGAAGATAGCATAAAACATATAGAGAAGTTAGATCCAAGCACATAGGCATGTGAAAACATAGATCTAGACATACAGGCATAGAAACATATGTGCAGACATGTAGAAACTTAGCACATAGACATGGAAAAACATGAATCCAAGCATATAAGCATGTGATGGCGAGGATCTAACCATATAGCATGGAAATAAACACATGAAACACATAGATCCAAGCAAGGCATATCCAACAACATCATACAAGCATATGAGCACGTAACCCTAATGTCAACCTAGAACAAAAAGAGGCACAAGACAGAGGAAAACATGGCATAAACCTAAAGCATGTAGATCTAAACACATAAGCATGTAAGGATGTAGATCTAAGCATGAAACATGGCCAAAAGCATAAAAGCAAAGAGATTTAAGCTAGAAATACAAATAAAACAAGAAACATGCTAGAGAGAGCTATAAATCATGTTATTAAGGCAAAAGAGCAAAATAAATGCTAGGAAAAGATTTAGAAGGTTAGGGGTGTAGGTAGTAGCTAGAAAGCTATATCCACACCCCTAAACCCCAAATTCAAGATGCAAAACCAAGGAGAAGAAGATTGGGTATAAGAACAATATCTTGTGTTTTTGGTGAAGAGTGAAAAATCAAGAAGCTTTGATGTGTTTTTTGGGTGTTTTTTTGTGTTTGAGAGAGGGGAAAATCGTGTAGAAAAACCAGGCAGAGAGCAAAACTTAGAAAAAAAATGATCCTTTCCCCGGTCTGAAGGGTGCCTGGGCTTTTTACAGCCCTGGCACAAATTTCAAGGCAGCGACCCTTGTAGGGCTGCTGCCTTCAAAATTTCTTGGATGGGTTTGATCTTGACATGTCTGGAAAGGTCTTGACTTCCTGTTTTTGAAAAGATATGGATCTTGAAAATCCAACAGTCGAATCAAAAGTTATGGCTCTCAGAAGTTAGCAATGCATCGATCAGAGCGTTATCTCGAGTTTCATGACATCTCAACTGATATAACTCCAATTTTGACCCATGAACAGTTGTTGGAATGAGAATTTGATAATCTTCGAAATGGCATTGGTTTCAACCCGTTTTGACAGCCGGATAAAAATTTGGGTTTTTGGGCCTACCCAAGATCAACTTAGGGTCAAACTTGGTCAAAGTTGTTAAAAATATCCGAGAAGCTCGTGTTTGATGTAAAAATATGAAAAAAAAAAATTGTGAGATTTTTGACCTCGTTTGACCTTTAGTCAAAGCTAGGATTGACCAGAGGCATTTTGGCCATTTTAGCTGAAAGAGGCACTTTGGGTGCTCCGATGCCCGAACAGGTTACGCCATGCCATTTTGTATGTTCTCGCGGCCCCATGGAGAGAAAATAATATATTGGGTTTTTTCGGGGTCTGGCACATAAATCGAGGGCGGACAAAATATGATATTAACACTAACAAGTGTGGAGATTTATAAATTCCATATCCATTTGGCTTGAATGAATGATGTTCCCTAGATGAGACATTTCTCATCACTTGTAACAACAATAAAGTAGAAAAATCAAATAAAGTTACTGTTAAAAGCATATCCATTCAAGATCATGAGATGCGTGTTTTGCAGCTTGTAGCCTGAGACTGTTATGATCAGACCGGTAATTATGTGAAAAGCAACACAGCCAGCATGCTCCATGTACACCATTTCTAACACCAAAAATAAGTTCATTATTGTGGGTTGACACTTTTGCAAGCATTAAGGGGTTCCAAAATGGAGAACTTGAGTCCTTCATTGGGTGCATGCCTAGGTGTAGAAGCCTTAGCAATGTAATCAATGGCTTATGCTCTGGCGTTGGGTGTTGTGAGATGGCAATTTCCACAGGATTAAAATATATGTGGGTGAAAGTATACAACTTTCACAATCACACATTTGTTTGGGACCTCAATCTTTGCGGCAATACTTTTGTTGTGGAGCAAGGCCAGTTCAATTTTTCCTCTAATTATCTCAAAAACATTCTCAGCGAAACTCTCCCAATGGTGCTTGACTGGACAATTGGAAATGAGACATGTGGAAAAGCAGCCACTATACCAAAATAAATCTATTACATCAAATGTTAATACAATAAAATTAATATAGTGGTATTAAACATAATATCACATCTAAAAATTAAAAGTCGTTGCAATAGTAACTTAAAAGTAGTAAATTATTATATTAATAATAATTAATTGCAATAATTTATAATTTTTAGTTGCAATAGAGGTTTTAATACTAAATTGAATTTAAATTTTTTTTTTGCAATAACTTAAATTGAAGAAATCAAATTTTTTTTGCAATAACTTGATACCAAATTATTTTACAATATATTTTAATAAAAATTTCAAAGAGACAACTTATGGCAACAAATATAACTTTGTAATAACGAAATATCAATTATTTTACAATCTATTGCAATGACAAATATAAAACTACAATGAATATGTTATTACAATGATCTAATACCAATTATTTTACAATCTATTGTAATAAAAAAAATGAAACAATTATCTATTACAATAAAGCTACCATTACAATAATTTGATCCAAATTATTTTTGTCAATTCTTTGCAATCTATTGCAATAAAATTCGTAAAAGAATAGCCTATTGCTAGAAGATATTCAAAGTAGTAAATTGTTTATTGCAACAACAAATATATTATTACGTCAAAATTGTCATTAAAATATTAAAGGTTTATTGCAACGAAATTTTTTTAGCACAAACCTATTACCTCAAATTTTACTTCAACACTTCACATTTTTTTTGCTGAATTACTTTAACACTTCACATAAACTATTGTAATGACTTTGATGTTATTGCAATGATTATTTTTCATTGTAATAAACATTTTTTTTTTTTTTATTGTAGTGAGCTAAGAACAAAACAAAATTTGCTTGTAAGGGGAAAAGTAAATGCTATAACCTCTATACCATGTCAAGATACCAATGGAAGTGTAACCAGGTTAGCAAACCTCCATGATAGTTGCCAAGGCATTATTCCATACATTGTGTATATATATATGTTTTAATTTTGCTTATGATTATAGTAACTATGGGGTTCATAATCATATTCTCCACTTGATTTGCACACATTAATGGGTGTAATCTCTCAAGTCTCAATAATTGTACTAGAGCAAAAAATTGTGTCAACACAAAAAGGAGTTATACATGCCATTGTCCAAAGTGGTACTATCGAGACAGACGAAAAGATGGTGAAGGTTGCGTTGCAAATGCGGATACCTTACTGTAAGGACCTGATTTGAACTCCTAACCCAAAAAGTATATGGACTTAGGCCCAAAAAGCCCAAAACAATAAATTTGTAGAGAATGTGTTGGAAAACTGGGTTTTAATGAATTAAGTAACAAATAAGCAGATCTTGATGACAAAGAAGGGAAAATAACAACCTTTTACTAAGGAAAAACGTCCTCGGCAGAGTCCGAGGAGACTGATTCTTATATATTGCTTTTGAAGTTTGATTACAAGTCCGGTTTTAGATTGCTGCAGTGTTTCTTTTATGAATTTTCAATCCCTATCTTATGGAGGGTCTCTTACATTATACAAATCCTCTTTGACCATCTTCATCCTACACTTGTTGATCATTTAAGTCCTTACTTGAGTGTCTGTCCCATTAGACACTCTTTTTGGCTTTCTGTGAGTTGTGGTAATCAAGGAAGCACTGTTCAAAGGTCTTCTCCATATAAATGTGGCCAGAAGATTAGCTGCAGTACATTCAATGCAGTGGTAGTAGTTTTTCCTTAGATATTTCTGAGCTCCCAGCCTTCTGGTACACTCAAGATACACGTCCTTATCACTGGAGTTTTCTGGAAGGTTACCTTGAACCTTATGATACACATTGGAGCCGTGCTTAGTCTATCCGAGGAGACATTCCTCCTCGGACCACCCTCCCATTCGTATCTTGCTCGTTAGATTCTAAGCTTGACTCATTCAACACCATTCACTTGTTCTCGAATTACTATGCTCTCGGCCAAGGCCCAAGGCCCAAGGCCTAACCTATCATTTGGGCCCTTATCCCTACACTTACAATTGTTTCAAATTGTCTTAGGTAAGTATATTTATGAAAATTTATTTCTTTCATCTTTTCTTCTTTGAAAGCTTATTATGATTTATGTATAATTTTATTTAAAAACCCACATCATCTCATAAATTAAAAATAACAAATTGTGTAAACATTCATTTAAATAATCAAAGGTTTTTTTGGATTGAAGAAAAAAGATAATGTTTTTTGTATTCATTTTCAATTTTTTGTGGGACCTGCTACAAAAAATTGGTTTGATTTGCAAATTTGTATTCAGTTTTCATTTTTATTTTTAGAATTCAAAAAAAGTGGATTTGAATATGTGAGAGTGCCTATGTTTTTTTAGCACTATGGCCCAAGGATCCTGGGCCGTGTGAGATGTTCTTGGTGGACTGGGATCAATTCTCCGCAGCTAAAGGGCTGTTTTAAGAATAGATTGACGCACAGAACAAACTTCCTACAATGCAAACAACTAACAAAAAAGTATTCGTATTGAATGACATTTTAACAGTAAAGGAAATGCATAATAAATGAAATATAATGCAAAGAACACGTTAGGGATCCTCTAATTAGTGAGGTGTGTTTCATTAGTTTCTTTTAATTGTGATTACAAAGCTCACTAAGACATGATGCAAGGTTCAAATGAGTTCAAAAATTACAGACTTTGATAGCCATTCAAGCTTCAAAAACTTGCAAGGTTTGAATTCGTTGAATCCGAGCGTGTACTGTAGTGGCTGCCTCTGGGATACCCGGAACAGATTCCTCTGTTTTCCCTTTAGTTTTACAGAGTCTCTTTTACAACCTCTATGAGACTTTAGAGAAATGACTTTAAATGCCTTAACGAATGATCTAAACGTCCAGAATTGAATGCCTTATCCTTTTTCCTTCCCCCCCTTTTATAGCACAGCTTCGGGCTCTCGGGGTACTACCAATTTTTCCTTTTTGCCCTTTGAAGTCGGTTCCTTGCCTGGTTGCTTCAAGATCATGTCGTTTCCCTTTTCTTCATAGTTTCTTTCTTTTTGTTGCAACCAGATGAAAGTCTCCCAGCTAGCTTCCCATTTCTAGATTTTCCCGTTGGCTGACCTGAGGCCTTTTGGTTTTTGCTCCAGCTTTCCCAGTTCTACTTTTCCTTGTCTCTTTCTTCAAATGGTTGGAACCAAAGCTCCTGCATTTTTGCTTTGTACTTCCACTGTGTGCCTAGGTCATAAGGTCCGCGTGCCTTTTGTCTCTTTTCTCTCTTCAAATCTGCTTTAGTTTCACCTACGCGTCCAGGGATCCTCTGCCTCTGGTACTGCTTCTGGGCGTCCCGACCCAATTCTTCCTTCTGGGCTTCCTTTGGCTTGCTGTTTCTTTTTATCTGTTTTCTTGGGCCCCTTTCTTCGTGGACCTCTGGATCAGATCCTCTGGGCTCCTTTTCTTTTCTTTCTTTTCTTCTTCCTTTTCTTTATTGTGAGAACCCACCCTTTATTTTCTCTCTTTTTTTTTTTTTTGGTGAAATGGGCCCAAAGTCTTTTTCCATCTCTATTTTTTTTTTTTGGGCCTATTTATGGCTATTTAATTATTTTGAACCTCAACATTTAGCCCCCCGAGCTCATGGGTTGCCTGCAGCCCATGCGTGAGTTTTTTTGTAGGATCTTCTTTTGTTTTGATCCTTCTATGGGGATCCTGATCTTCCATTTCTTCGGCGTCCTGGCTCCTTCGCTTCTTCCTTTTTCTGCGACTCCTCCCCTTCTCGTGGGACGTGGCAGTTAGGTTGAAATAAAACTCCCACCACCTACTTTTACATTTCCCATAACACTCATTAATAACTGCCGCTAACTTCTTCTCTTTTAAATTTAATTCTTGGCAACTGGCACGTCTTTTCACACATCATCTTCTCTAACTGCTCTTATTTCTTCATCCTAGCATTTTCTCATTTACTCTCTTTTTTTTTTCTTGTCTACCTGAGTCTTCTGTTTTCAACCCTTTTTCCTTTTCTTTCGATCAATCTCGTCGCCATCTTCTTTTCTTCTTTCCAAATACCAATTACTTCAATGGCTTCTTCTTCTTCTTCTCGAAAAAGAAAGGAGCGTACTCCTAGTCCCTTTGAAGGCGAGGGCTCCTCTAGTTCTGCGCAAGATGAGCCTGTTGTTGGTCGCCCTGCTTTTCCTTTGCGAGACCTCTGGTATACCCCTAGCTTATTCTTTCCTCGGGTGTCTCATGGCGAAACCCCTCCATCTTCTCACGCCTGGGTATTTTTCGGTCAAACGGGTTTTGCTGGTTCTGCACAAGTTCCAGACCCTAGGGAGATTTTCGATCTTCAAATTAGGCGAGGACTTCGGGAGGCGGTCCTCATCTTCTTCGATTTTGTCGCTGGAAAGATCCAAGGCTAGCCGATTTGGGTGGATAATGAGCTTTCTGACGAGGAGTTTGTGGGTCGCTTGGATCGTGCCGGCGTCCTGAAGGCAGTGGCTATTTCCCGGAATCTCGAGGGCTTCAGAGATGCCAAAGGCCTTAGGCATTTGGTGCGCCGTTGGTGTTCTACTCTGCACACTTTCTCATTTTCTGTTGGTGAACTGACTGTTACCTTGGAGGATGTGGTCAATAATTTTCTCCTTCCGGTGTTTGGGATGAAAACCCCTTTGATATTAAGCTTTCTGATGAGGATCTCGAAGTGGAAAAGAAATTATTTGCTCACTTTGGTGGACATACTGCTTCTTCTGGTGGGAAACCGGCCAGGATGGGTAGGTGGGTTATGACTCTTTCACGTGAAAAGGATAAGGAAGTCAGGCGTGCCGGGTTCCTTGCATTCTGGCTTAGTAAGTTCCTGTTCAGCGAGTTCCCCGGGTATGGAATCAAGTCCACTCTTTTTCCTTTAGCGATTAAGTTGGCTCAGGGCGCCCAATATCCTCTAGCCCCCATGTTTTTGGGCCATATTTACTCTCAATTGGATCAACTTCATGGAGATGAGGCTGAGGGTGATTCTTGTTATGTTATCACTTCTTCGCTTCATTGCACCATTCTCCAGGTATTTATGTGGGACCGTTCTTCAGTTATCTTAGCAAAATGTAAGAATCTAAAGTTTGTGAAAGATAAGTTTCAGGGATCTCTTGATGTGGTAAAAGGGCTTTGTGGCAGTTCTACTAACAGCCTCCCTATTATTTTCCGTTGGCTGAGTCTAAAAGGTGGCAATCTTAATTTGGTTGAGTTATTTGATCAAGCAGGCCATTTGAATTGGCGCTCCCCCCGGGAGTTTGGCCCTGGTTTTGTTTGCAATTCTGTGTTATCTCTCTTTCTGACTTCTACAGGGAACACTTTTGATTTACGTAGTGGTGATGAAGGCAACTTAGCCTACTTGGCTTGCATTAGTCCTTCCTGGCTTCCTGTGCTTTCCTCGACTGGCCCACGGTACACCCATTATTCGGCGCATCGGGTACTTCGGCAGTTTGGCTTTGATCAGGATGTTCCCCCAGTGTTCAATGACATAGTTCCTTCTCTTCCTTCCTTGGATCCCTTCATGAGACTTCAGGCCTTCTCTTATTGGTTAAAATGGAGTCCTCAGTTTGTAGTGCCTGACTCTCAGAGAGGAGTTTTTGCCTCCAGTGGCTATGTTGGTTATTGGAGGAGGGTTCAGAAGTCCTTTGCTGATTATGCTGGTTCTGGGGCAATTGGGAGAGTACCCAACCCTGACATTTCTTCCGCCCCAACATCCAACAGGCGTCTATCCCTACCTACTGCTGGTGTTGTTTCTACGGCTGTGAGCAGCAAAACTGGCTTTGCAGAGTGGCATGCTTCCAGGGAAGGCTGGGTGACTTATGCGCAGGATTTCCCAGAGAACTGGTTGGGGTGTGATCTTGTCGTTGGTGCTTCTGCTGGGGTACCAATTAAAAAAGGGGCAGTAGAGGCCATAAGTGCCAGTACTCCCGTCGGCATGAGTAAAGAGAAATTAGTTAAACAGGAAAAGTTGAAGGAGGCCACGGCTGAAGAGAGTGTAGAGGATGTCGATCCTAAGTCAAAGAGGAAGAAGAAGACTGGGAAATCCCAGAAGCAGTTGATACTTGTTGAAGAGAAGGAAGTGGAGCAACCTTTGGCTGCAAGGGGCCGAGTGAAGACTAAGGTAGAGTCTTCTCTTCCCCAAGCTCCTGTGAGTCCTTTAGTTCATGGTTCCTCGAGACCCTCTGGGCGTACCCGTAGTAAACAACAGAGACCTGAAGACCCTGTTGAAAGAGAGAGAAGGGCAAGGCCTCGTCCCTCCTTTACTCTTTTAAGTTGCAGTTTTGTCGTTTCTCCCCTTTTCCTTTCTTTTTTGGACTAATGGGTGATTGTGTTTTTTTTTTTTGCAGTCTAAGCGTAAGCTGGATCCCAAGAAGGGCAAAAGCCAGTCTTCTGGTGAAGATGTGGTATGGCTTTCCTTACCTGTGTCTTTTGCTACTTCCTCACATTCATTTCACAAGTGTTATGTGTTTGTGCTGCCTGTTACTCACGTCCTTTCTTTCCTTTTTTCTTTGTTCCTCACCCCCTTTTTTTTTTTTAGGTTGAGGTTCCTCCCCCTGTGGTCGGTGAAACTTTGGAGGAGGAGATGGTTGTAGCTACATCCCAGAGTAGGGAGGAGGAGGCTCCCAGTGGCGGCATGGCTGAGGAGACTGGGCAACCAATGCAAGACGTCCAGGCTGCCTAGGATCCTGAGGCTTGCAAGCTTCCCGCGTCCCCAGGTCCTCAGCTTGAGCAGATTCCTAGTCCTGTCAAGACCATGTTACCTCAGACTGGGTTAAGTACAAAGACTTTGGGAGGCGCATCATCATCCGGGCAAACAGGTGAGCCTTTCTTTTCTTTTATATAGCTTTTTAGCTTTATCTCTTTTGCACCCCTTCCTTTTTTTTTGAGTTCTTCCTTTTCTTTTTTTTTTTTTTTTTTTTTTTCTCTTTCCAGGCCAAGCCACTGCGAGATCTGCCTCTGATGCTGCTACTTCTTTGGAATCGGAGGATTCTGAAGGTGGGGTGTTGATTGTTTTTTTTTTTACTGCATTCTTTCTCTTTTTTCTGCCCTTTTCTCCCTTTTTTGTTATGGCGAAGCCCCCTGTGTCCCTGCCTTCTTTTAGCTGTTTTGTTGAGGCTTCCTCACCTTTTCTTCAACTTGCCATGTGTTCTTTCCCAGCGCCCTTCAAGCAGTCAGTGGGGCTCGAGGAGGGGACTCCACCCCAAAAGGCTAATACTGGTTTCTCTTCTACCTTCTTTTGTTCCTGATTTTTCTCCTTTTCTTTTTTTTTTTAAAGAAAGAGCTAAGCTTGCCCCCCCCCCCTTTTTCTCTTTCCTCCTTTTTTTTTTTTTTTTTTTTTTTTTTTTTTTTTTTTTTTT